>NW_027196432.1:77500-91435 GCF_038502225.1 Cherax quadricarinatus
GAATAATAGTGGACATAGGAACAGTTATTTGTAGGTTTTCTGTAAATTTTAAATTTGAATTCATTATTACCCTTAATAATTAAAACATCTAGAAAAGGCAATGAGTTATTTTCTTCAAACTCAACAGTAAAGTTTATAGAATGGGCTAAGCTATTTAATTTTCCAAGGAAATGGTGTATATCTACATTTTTGGGCATAAGACACAAAATATCATCAACATATCTGAACCATTTAGCTCTATTAGGGAGGATTGTGTTAAGCAACCTTGTTTCAAAAAATTCCATGTATAGGTTACTAAGAACAGGTGAAAGAGGATTTCCCATTGCCATACCAAACTTCTGAGTGTAAAACTTATCATTAAATACAAATTTTGCATCAACAATGCAAAGTTTAATAAGTTTAATGATAGTAGGAACTGGCAATGGTAAATCATAGTTAACGAGTTCTTCAGATAAGAAACTTAATAAATCATCAACAGGAACTTTCGTAAACAAGGAAGTAACATCAAAACTAACCATGTTAAAATCATTTAAGTCAGTCAAGGAGCTTAATTTATCAACCAAGTCTATGTTGTTTTTAACATTAAAGTTAGAAATTTTGCCAACAATAGGGCTCAAAATATCAACAAGCCATTTGGATAATTTATATGAAACTGACCCTATGGAGCTAATAATTGGTCTGACTGGATTCCCTGGTTTGTGTGTTTTTATTAGTCCATACATGTAAGGTAAAGATGGATTAGTGGAAGTAAATTGTTTGACTAATTCATCTTTGCCTTTCAGTAGAAGTTTTATTGTTTTATTGAAATTGCTGTTAACGGTTTCTAGGGGATTTTTCCTAAGTTTAGAATAGGTTTCAGTATCATCTAAGAGATTATTCATTTTTTCTTGGTAATCATTTTCTTTCATAATTACTATTGCATTTATTTTGTCTGCTTTAGTAAGGCGCAAATTTTTATTGTTATTAAGTGTATCATAAGACTTAAAGAATCTTTGAGGGCAATTGGGAATGTTTGGTTTTAACATAGAGCTATATACCATTCCTTTACTAATATTAATTTCATCAGAGGATAAATCAGAAAATTTTTCAAAGTTACAAAAGGCTTTTGCAATTTCAACATTATTAAGTTTTTTTGAAGTTGCAAAACTTAGGCCAAAACCTAGAGCAGCAGTTGTATGTTTGTCTAAAATTTCATCTGATAAGTTAATTACAAAATTGTTATTAGCATGCTTTGTCCAATCACTATTTTCAATTAAAATGTCTAATTTTCTTTGTAGTTTGCTCTTGAGTTCATTACAAATTCTTCTGAGTTTATTATAGCAATGATCCAACATACTGTGTTTCCATTCTGATGGAATGGCCTGATTAAAAGAGTATTTTTTGTTTCTCAATATTTTGAATGCTTCCTTCTCCTGTATTTTAGTTATTTCAATATGTTTCTGAAGAATAATTCTCATAAAATCATCAAAAGGACGATCTCTCATGTCAAGGAGTCTATTGGGTAAAAGAGACTTGGGCAGAACTTGTTCATTTAAAATTTTTTTTAAGAAATTAAGTCGAATTTTTAACTTGTGGGACTTGATCAGTGCAGAAGAAAACTGTGAAACAAAAGATATATGATTAGGAAAGCTTATCGAGAACATTCTGAAGAGTCGTGTGGTATCCATCCAATAAGATCACAGTAAATTAATGCAATAAGATCTGAAAGAATAGAGAAATTCCAATTTTGGGGGGAATTCTCCAAGGAAATCTTGATAAGTAAAAAAACTTTTGATTAAGAATTCCCCCCAAAATGCTGATGGATGTGTCTATAAGATTCCTTGTAAAATTTGCGATAAAGTTTATTACGGTCAAACTGGTAAAAATCTCGAACTAAGATTAAAACAACATAAATATAGCATTAGAACTGGACAAGATTCCAATGCTCTATTTATTCATGTAAGAGATTTTAACCATCCAATTGATTTTCAAAAAGTTGAGAAAGTAGTATCAAGCAAGTCCATGGTCGACAGGAATATAATTGAATCTTGTTTCATAAAAAGCAGTTTTGACAATAATATGAATATTTCCTTTGGTTTATATAAATTAGATCCATTTATAATTAATAGAATTTGGGAAGAATTTAATAATACACTGGACAAATAATCTTTAAAATTTTTATTTCTTGGGTAGAATAGCTTGGGGGTGAGTTGTGCAAAGGACCTATCCAAGTTGGCTCGCCAAGCGTCACGTGTTTAACCGTTGTGGGATCTGATAGTGAGGTGCTGGCCAGACCCCTTATATAGCTTCCTTGGATGCTTTACTTTCATAGTTCCTTGATAATGTGAGTAGTCACGAAAGCGCTTGGAATTTCTCTATTCTTTCAGAGTGGTTGTTTTGCATATTCTGAAATCACCTGTTTACTGTGATCTTATTGCATTAATGGATACCACACGACTCTTCAGAATGTTCTCGATAAGCTTTCCTAATCATATATCTTTTGTTTCACAGTTTTCTTCTGCACTGATCAAGTCCCACAAGTTAAAAATTCGACTTAATTTTTTAAAAAATTGTTTAAATGAACAAGTTCTGCCCAAGTCTCTTTTACCCAATAGACTCCTTGACATGAGAGATCGTCCTTTTGATGATTTTATGAGAATTATTCTTCAGAAACATATTGAAATAACTAAAATACAGGAGAAGGAAGCATTCAAAATATTGAGAAACAAAAAATACTCTTTTAATCAGGCCATTCCATCAGAATGGAAACACAGTATGTTGGATCATTGCTATAATAAACTCAGAAGAATTTGTAATGAACTCAAGAGCAAACTACAAAGAAAATTAGACATTTTAATTGAAAATAGTGATTGGACAAAGCATGCTAATAACAATTTTGTAATTAACTTATCAGATGAAATTTTAGACAAACATACAACTGCTGCTCTAGGTTTTGGCCTAAGTTTTGCAACTTCAAAAAAACTTAATAATGTTGAAATTGCAAAAGCCTTTTGTAACTTTGAAAAATTTTCTGATTTATCCTCTGATGAAATTAATATTAGTAAAGGAATGGTATATAGCTCTATGTTAAAACCAAACATTCCCAATTGCCCTCAAAGATTCTTTAAGTCTTATGATACACTTAATAACAATAAAAATTTGCGCCTTACTAAAGCAGACAAAATAAATGCAATAGTAATTATGAAAGAAAATGATTACCAAGAAAAAATGAATAATCTCTTAGATGATACTGAAACCTATTCTAAACTTAGGAAAAATCCCCTAGAAACCGTTAACAGCAATTTCAATAAAACAATAAAACTTCTACTGAAAGGCAAAGATGAATTAGTCAAACAATTTACTTCCACTAATCCATCTTTACCTTACATGTATGGACTAATAAAAACACACAAACCAGGGAATCCAGTCAGACCAATTATTAGCTCCATAGGGTCAGTTTCATATAAATTATCCAAATGGCTTGTTGATATTTTGAGCCCTATTGTTGGCAAAATTTCTAACTTTAATGTTAAAAACAACATAGACTTGGTTGATAAATTAAGCTCCTTGACTGACTTAAATGATTTTAACATGGTTAGTTTTGATGTTACTTCCTTGTTTACGAAAGTTCCTGTTGATGATTTATTAAGTTTCTTATCTGAAGAACTCGTTAACTATGATTTACCATTGCCAGTTCCTACTATCATTAAACTTATTAAACTTTGCATTGTTGATGCAAAATTTGTATTTAATGATAAGTTTTACACTCAGAAGTTTGGTATGGCAATGGGAAATCCTCTTTCACCTGTTCTTAGTAACCTATACATGGAATTTTTTGAAACAAGGTTGCTTAACACAATCCTCCCTAATAGAGCTAAATGGTTCAGATATGTTGATGATATTTTGTGTCTTATGCCCAAAAATGTAGATATACACCATTTCCTTGGAAAATTAAATAGCTTAGCCCATTCTATAAACTTTACTGTTGAGTTTGAAGAAAATAACTCATTGCCTTTTCTAGATGTTTTAATTATTAAGGGTAATAATGAATTCAAATTTAAAATTTACAGAAAACCTACAAATAACTGTTCCTATGTCCACTATTATTCCTCGCATCAAGATAGAGTCAAACTGTCTGTTTTCTCATCAATGTTTTTGAGAGCTTTACGAATTTGTAGTCCTGAGTTCATAGATGAGGAAATATCCAAAATTTATGAAATAGGTAATGATTTAAAATACCCAAGAAATGTAATTGATAAATCTTTTAAAGTTGCTAGAAATACTTTTTACAATCCAAAAAGGGACAACCAGCCTTATTCAACTAAAAATATGTTGGTTCTCCCTTACCATGAAAACTTGGTTGATATGCCTTCTCTTCTTAAGACTTTTAATATTAAAGTTGTATTCAAAAATCTTGATACAGTAAAAAAACTTTTGATAAAGAATTCCCCCCAAAATGCTGATGGATGTGTCTATAAGATTCCTTGTAAAATTTGCGATAAAGTTTATTACGGTCAAACTGGTAAAAATCTCGAACTAAGATTAAAACAACATAAATATAGCATTAGAACTGGACAAGATTCCAATGCTCTATTTATTCATGTAAGAGATTTTAACCATCCAATTGATTTTCAAAAAGTTGAGAAAGTAGTATCAAGCAAGTCCATGGTCGACAGGAATATAATTGAATCTTGTTTCATAAAAAGCAGTTTTGACAATAATATGAATATTTCCTTTGGTTTATATAAATTAGATCCATTTATAATTAATAGAATTTGGGAAGAATTTAATAATACACTGGACAAATAATAATTTTTAAATTTTCTTGGGTAGAATAGTTTGTGGGTGAGTTGTGCAAAGGACCTATCCAAGTTGGCTCGCCGCGCGTCAGGTGTTTAACCGTTGTGGGATCTGATAGTGAGGTGCTGGCCAGACCCCTTATATAGCTTCCTTGGATGCTTTACTTTCATAGTTCCTTGATAATGTGAGTAGTCACGAAAGCGCTTGGAATTTCTCTATTCTTTCAGAGTGGTTGTTTTGCATATTCTGAAATCACCTGTATATATATTTATATACATGTATATATATATATATATATATATATATATATATATATATATATATATATATATATATATATATATATATATATATATATATATATATATATATATATATATATATATATATATATTTATATATATATATATACATATATATATAGGGAGGTACCACCTCTAGAACTGTTATAGGGACCCTCATCCTCAGAGAAAAGAATAAACTTGCTTCAGGGAAAACTCAAGGTTCTCCCTGAAGCTGTTTGAGAATTTTCTCTTACCACCCCCTATATTTTATATATATATTTTATTTAAAGACAAAATACATTGACAAAACATTCACAAAAACGCAACAGAAAGTAAAACAACATAGGTAACTCAGAGCTACATCTCGAATACTTCGTCCAGCTCCCCGGCGGTGGGCCGCGTGCCCAGAATGCTGCAGGCATTTCCTCTCTGGATCGCAACACTGAGTCTCTGAAAGAGGAAGCTGGTCGCCCTGTGGTCCTTGGTTTCTATGATGAGCTTTTCACCCAGCTCTTTGAGGAACTTTAGAGCACACTTGCCCCATGCTCCAAGGGTCTCCGACCCTATTGGAATGAAGTTATAGCAAGGGGGAAGGTCTTCATATTTGCGGATCTTCTGGGTCTCCCTGTGGCTGGCAGCTCCACCCCCTTCCACTACGGAGTATGGCAAGTAGGTGTCTGCCAATGTGGCGGCACAGGTGTAGTCCCAGGCAATCTGCTTTCCATCCTTCCAGGGTAGCATAGTGGCTCCATCAGGACGCTTTTGACTTCCGTCAGACCTCTGCACTTGGGGTTCCCGTTGAGCTGGGCAACGGGCTGTGGCGAGGCTTCTCTTTATGATGTCATTGACCTCCTCATGTCTGGCATACTTCCCTTCTGCTGTGTGACACACGAGACCATGAAGTCCGAATTGATCAGCTGTCGCCCTGCCGCAAATACACCTATGTTCGGTGAGGATGGGGGCGGCTAGGCGAAGAGCAACACCAATCCGAATGGCCTGTGGGTCGAGACGGGTGCCCAGGGAGGAATTGGGAACAGCTAACAGGAAATCTCCTGAGTGTGGTGCCTTCACTGCCAGGAGACGAGCTTTGTCCTTTCCTGAAGCATTGGAGAGCATTGTGTTGGCGATTTTTTCCATGATCGGTTTGTCCCAGTGGGACTGTTTGTGCTCTTTGGGAGGAGCTGGTCTACTGGAGGAGTCTGTAAGGGTGTCCCACCGAATCGCTGCTTCAGTAAACCTGGGGTCTTGAGCTCAAATTTGCGATAAAGTTTATTACGGTCGAACTGGTAAAAATCTCGAACTAAGATTAAAACAACATAAATATAGCATTAGAACTGGACAAGATTCCAATGCTCTATTTATTCATGTGAGAGATTTTAACCATCCAATTGATTTTCAAAAAGTTGAGAAAGTTGCATCAAGCAAGTCCATGGTTGACAGAAATATAATTGAATCTTTTTTCATAAAAAGCAGTTTTGAAAATAATATGAATATTTCCTTAGGTTTATATAAATTAGATTCATTTATAATTAATAAAATTTGGTTGAGTTTAATAATACATTGGACAAATAATAAACCTTATTTCTTGGGTTGTCGTGAGGACCTGTCTAGTTGGACCAGTGGACCTACTGCAGTGTTCCTCTTTTCTTATGAGTCCTGTATTGTTCCGCGTCAGGTGTCTCTTTGTTGTGGGAGTTGACTGTGAGGTGTGGTCTAAGCCCTTTTATTGCCTTCCTTTGATGTATTACTTTCATAGTTCCTTGACAATGTGAGTAGTCACGAAAGCGCTTGGAATTTCATTACTCTTTCACAGTGGTTGTTTTGCATATATATATTATATATATATATATATATATATATATATATATATATATATATATATCATATATATAATTGTGTTTGTTCATTATATACTTATAATATATATTTATATTAGGCTAAATTAAATTGCGCTTGTTATAATATGGTTAGGTAAGCTGTTCTTTTGGATTTTTACATTAATATAGGGCAAGGAGGAATAACATCTTGTAGGAGTGAGGAAGAGTCAGTTGTGAGTGTGGGGGAAGTTCGTGAGGCAGTAGGTAAAATGAAAGGGGGTAAGGCAGCCGGGATTGATGGGATAAAGATAGAAATGTTAAAAGCAGGTGGGGATATAGTTTTGGAGTGGTTGGTGCAATTATTTAATAAATGTATGGAAGAGGGTAAGGTACCTAGGGATTGGCAGAGAGCATGCATAGTTCCTTTGTATAAAGGCAAAGGGGATAAAAGAGAGTGCAAAAATTATAGGGGGATAAGTCTGTTGAGTGTACCTGGTAAAGTGTATGGTAGAGTTATAATTGAAAGAATTAAGAGTAAGACGGAGAATAGGATAGCAGATGAACAAGGAGGCTTTAGGAAAGGTAGGGGGTGTGTGGACCAGGTGTTTACAGTGAAACATATAAGTGAACAGTATTTAGATAAGGCTAAAGAGGTCTTTGTGGCATTTATGGATTTGGAAAAGGCGTATGACAGGGTGGATAGGGGGGCAATGTGGCAGATGTTGCAAGTGTATGGTGTAGGAGGTAGGTTACTGAAAGCAGTGAAGAGTTTTTACGAGGATAGTGAGGCTCAAGTTAGAGTATGTAGGAAAGAGGGGAATTTTTTCCCAGTAAAAGTAGGCCTTAGACAAGGATGTGTGATGTCACCGTGGTTGTTTAATATATTTATAGATGGGGTTGTAAGAGAAGTAAATGCGAGGGTCTTGGCAAGAGGCGTGGAGTTAAAAGATAAAGAATCACACACAAAGTGGGAGTTGTCACAGCTGCTCTTTGCTGATGACACTGTGCTCTTGGGAGATTCTGAAGAGAAGTTGCAGAGATTGGTGGATGAATTTGGTAGGGTGTGCAAAAGAAGAAAATTAAAGGTGAATACAGGAAAGAGTAAGGTTATGAGGATAACAAAAAGATTAGGTGATGAAAGATTGAATATCAGATTGGAGGGAGAGAGTATGGAGGAGGTGAACGTATTCAGATATTTGGGAGTGGACGTGTCAGCGGATGGGTCTATGAAAGATGAGGTGAATCATAGAATTGATGAGGGAAAAAGAGTGAGTGGTGCACTTAGGAGTCTGTGGAGACAAAGAACTTTGTCCTTGGAGGCAAAGAGGGGAATGTATGAGAGTATAGTTTTACCAACGCTCTTATATGGGTGTGAAGCGTGGGTGATGAATGTTGCAGCGAGGAGAAGGCTGGAGGCAGTGGAGATGTCATGTCTGAGGGCAATGTGTGGTGTGAATATAATGCAGAGAATTCGTAGTTTGGAAGTTAGGAGGAGGTGCGGGATTACCAAAACTGTTGTCCAGAGGGCTGAGGAAGGGTTGTTGAGGTGGTTCGGACATGTAGAGAGAATGGAGCGAAACAGAATGACTTCAAGAGTGTATCAGTCTGTAGTGGAAGGAAGGCGGGGTAGGGGTCGGCCTAGGAAGGGTTGGAGGGAGGGGGTAAAGGAGGTTTTGTGTGCGAGGGGCTTGGACTTCCAGCAGGCATGCGTGAGCGTGTTTGATAGGAGTGAATGGAGACAAATGGTTTTTAATACTTGACGTGCTGTTGGAGTGTGAGCAAAGTAACATTTATGAAGGGATTCAGGGAAACCGGCAGGCCGGACTTGAGTCCTGGAGATGGGAAGTACAGTGCCTGCACTCTGAAGGAGGGGTGTTAATGTTGCAGTTTAAAAACTGTAGTGTAAAGCACCCTTCTGGCAAGACAGTGATGGAGTGAATGATGGTGAAAGTTTTTCTTTTTCGGGCCACCCTGCCTTGGTGGGAATCGGCCGGTGTGATAATAAAAAAAAAATGGGAGTGACAGGGTAGCGAGATGGCAGAGATATGACAGTGAGTGAGCAAAGAGAAGACACTGAGACAGTAGCAAATATGAAGAATACTTAGGATGGTGTGTAAGAGATGTTAACTCTTCTGATGCTCCAAGACGGGGCTTAAGAACTTCAGCTCACCCTCGCAGATGCGACAAGACAAATCAAACTTAATGATTGTTCTAAAAAATTAAACACTAACCACTCTCTTTCTCTTTCTCTCTCTCTCTCTCTCTCTCTCTCTCTCTCTCTCTCTCTCTCTCTCTCTCTCTCTCTCTCTCTCTCTCTCTCTCTCTCTCTCTCTCTCTCTCTCTCTCTCTCTCTCTCTCTCTCTCTCTCTCTCTCTCTCTCTCTCTCTCTCTCTCTCTCTCTCTCTTCACTTTTTGACACAGGGTCTTACAGGGTTAGGATTATGGTTCTTAACTTTATATACAAGCTAATAGCTGTTACCTACATCAGCTCATTTTAATGTCTTTTTATTTTTGTGTTATAGGAAACAGGATGAAGTTTGAGGTACCTGTGGGCCAGCGATTTTATATGGTCAACTGAATATATTTCGTTAATGTCATTATGCTGTAGGAACATCTTCCAGACCTGAGTCATCCTGAGAATAAATGATCTCAGATGAAGTGATGGCCTTCGAAAGGTACAGTCACAGTGAAGTTGCTAACTGCTGCCCGTATTGTTGTGTAGAAGTTCACTTCTCACTCTTCGCAGAATGGAGCCTTGTAGATAACTGTAACGCCATTCACATCCCTCCCTGTGCTTTTGGTTTCAAGGCTCAAGGAGTGGGACTTAGTGGATGAAAGTGTACAAGTGACAAGGCAAAGGAAACGTCTCCAACATTTCTGAAGCTTCTTCACTAATGAAGACAGGTTGTGCTACTGTAATCATGTATCAGGCCTGTTTGATGCAATTGGAATTGCATGCTCCTCCAGAAGACTAAAAGCTGTATATCTGCACAATGCGAACAAGAATCCATCTCTTCCCTTGGGTTATTCAATGCATCTTAAGGAAGACTGCAACAGTGTCAAACTTCTACTGGAAGCTTGGAACTACGATAAGTGTGACTTTGAGGTTATTGGAAACTTCAAAATGTTGGCATTTTTGATGGAACTCCAAGAAGGGATGGTAGAGACAGAGCAGCACATTACCAGAGGAAGAACTGGCCTCAAACGACTGAGTTCTCAGTAGAAAGACATAATATCAAACATAAACCCTTGGTGCATCCTCAAAAGGGTCTGTTCCTTCCATTACACATCAAACTAGGACCTTTGAAACAGCTTGTTGCAGCTCTTGACAAAGAGTCTGCAGCCTTCAAG
Organism: Cherax quadricarinatus; assembly: GCF_038502225.1. Lineage (NCBI taxonomy): Eukaryota > Metazoa > Arthropoda > Malacostraca > Decapoda > Parastacidae > Cherax > Cherax quadricarinatus. The sequence continues at coordinate 87,732 of NW_027196432.1, forward strand.
TACCTTCAGGACTTCTTTCTCAAGCTATCAGAGGCAAAGATGAAGGCTGGCATCTTCACTGGACCACAAGTCAGGAAAATCATGGAGTGCTCAGAATTTCCAAAGAAGCTCACAGAGACGGAAAAGGAAGCCTGGCAAAGTTTTGTTACTAGAGCACATGGATTTCTGGGCAACAACAAGGCTGACAATATATGTGGAACTTTTTGAGACCTTTGTAAAAAGCTATGGTCAGATGGGCTGTAGGATGTCCCTCAAGGTCCATATCCTTGATGCTCATCTCCACAATTTGAAGGAGAATATTGGAGCATACTCAGAGGAGCAAGGAGAGCGCTTCCACCATGGAGGCTTAAACGGGAATGTGGTTTGTTGCATGCTCACAAATCTAGAAAAAAAAAAATAATTTTTAACTTTGTAAATATGTTTCGGAAAGTTTAAAATAAAATTTGTGTAAATTTTCTTTTATTTATGCAAATTTTATTTTATTTAAGTAAATTTTATTTTAAACACAAAAGCAAAATTTAAAAGAAATAATGGAAATTTTCTCTTGTTGTGCAGTAAAAGGAGTTGGAAAATAACAATTTCTTTCCAGGAACAGAAATTGTGTTACAGAGTGACAATCGGTTTGCAGTCAAATTTCTCCTAAGGATATCAACCTGGTTCCCGAATACCTGGAGAGTATACGTAGAGAGGGCTTCGGGGGTCAACGCCCCCACGGAATACCTACACTCTCCACTTCATTCTTACCACTGCTCCAGAATGAAAATCATGATACCTAAAGCGGAATGGCCCAATTCTGCTCTGCCATTTCAGCGCCACCATTTCAGCTCTGCCGTTTCAGCTCCAGATTATTCAGTGCTTGGTCGTTTTAGTGACACGAAGGTTTCAAAGCTCAAATCAATAAAATATGGAAGAGAAATATTTATTTTGATCAATGATTTGTTGAGTTACATATTTATGAGATTGGTTTATTTAATTCAAAATTATGAAAAAATAAAACATTGTTTATAATCATTTAAATCAATTGGTTTGGGTTAGGTTAGGTTAGTTTGATCAAATTGGAAGCAGGTACTCCTTTTCATTTGTGAAGAGACCGGTGCTGAAACGGCCTGGCGCTGAGTATTCTGGTACCGAAACAGCCTGGTGCTGAGCCGGCTGCGATGAATCTTACCTTCCCTGAGGAGCAAATGTGATCTGCCATCGTTTTTCCCTGGTTGATATAGCTGTACGCTGGTAACTGATGTAACTACAGCAGCTGGCATTTTCTCTTTTGGATAAGTAAATGTCAGAGTACAGTCGTCTGCATATGCAGGGGATTCCAGAATAAGTTGAAGGTCACTGAAGTAGACATTCCAAAACACTGACCCAAGCACACTTTCCTGTGGAACACTTGCTCCAATGGAGTGTCTTTTTGACTCCGTTCGTTTGAGAATTATGCTTAGAGATATACCTTGAAGGCACAGTGCAGAGCCGGTGACTTCTAATGCTTGCAGTTTTGCCAAGAGTCCCCGGTGCCATACTCGGTCAAAAGAATCAGCAATGCCCAGTGCTACCACATAGCTGACCCTGGATTCAGTCACTGACTGGTGGCACAAAGAGGAGAGGTTTAACAACAGATCAGCAGCAATGTAACCTTTTTTGAAGCCATGTTGTTTGTCACAAAGAATCGAGTGGTAGTCGAAATAGGCTGTCATCTGCCATGAGATTATTGTCTCAGGAATTTTCCAGTGATTGACAGGAGTGACACTAATCTTAAGATGCTGATTTTCTCTCTGTTCTTCATTTTGTGAACATGGACAACACTTGCCGCTTTCCACAGAGAAGGTCATTTACACTGTGATAGTCGGTGCTGATAGATGCGAGTTAGAGGTGACGCAACTAAATGGTTATAACTAATACTACGATTTTTACAAGGGTTGACCGGTAGGCCGGCAGAAGGCCTCGGTCAGATGACAGAGGCTCCAACGGCTGGTCATCATCTGACTAAGACTCGCGACAGGAAACACTTGTCCTGTTTCCTTACGAACCTTACCTAACCTAGAGGTGACGCTAGCTGGTCTGCACATCTACTTGGGCTCACCTTATCTGGGCCCAGAGTCTTTTTTTGGTCCAGCGATTTAAGAAGATACACTTCATCCTGCCTTGTTATCACCACTGACAACTTTATAACAGATCTATCCAGGATTGGTCCAGGCGAGAGATGAGACGTCTTGCTCTGTTCTCTACTCTGTCAAGCAGTCGCAGATGAGAGGGAGGGGGGGGGGGAAGGCAAACCAAGAAAGTGGAGCATACTCAAGGTGTGAGCGTACTTGTGCCTCGTACAGAATCTTGCAACCCCTACTGTCAAGCAGATGCGAGATACGGCGAAGTGCTGTAAGCTTCCTGGCTACCTTGTTTGCAAGATTTACAACATGGTTCTTCATGGTTAGTTTGGAGTCAAATTTCACCCCAGGTGCCAACACCCTCCCATTCATCCTTACTAATGCACCAGCATTACAATCATGGTGCCTAGAGACGATCATCATTTGCGTTTTCTCAGGTGCAAATGTTACTTGCCATCTATTTCCCCAAGCTGATATAGCTCTTAGCTGGTGATTGATGTAGCACAGAGCAGCTGGCATTTCTTCTCTTGGATAAGTGAATGTCAGTGTACAGTCGTCTGCATATGCATGTGATTCTGGGATGAGATGAAGAAGGTCGTTGAAGTAGATATTCCATAACAATGGTCCCAGCACGCTTCCTTGTGGAACACTTGCCCCAATAGGATGTCTTGCTGATTCCGTTCCACTGAGAACTACACTTAGAGATCTACCATGAAGGTAATCACTGAGGAGACGTAGTGTAGAGCCTGCAATTCCCAGAGCTTGAAGTTTTGCTAAGAGGCCCTGGTGCCACACCCGGTCGAAAGAGCCAGCAATGTCCAGTGCTACCACATAGCTGACTTTGGATTCATCCAGTGACTGGTGCCACTTAGTGGAGAGGTTTAACAACAGATCAGCAGCAGAGTAACCTTTCGTGAAGCCATATTGACGATCACAAAGTAGTGAGTGGTAGTCAAAAAACTCTGTCATTTGTCTTGAGATTATTGTCTCAAGGATCTTATCAGTGATTGACAGGAGTGACACTGGTCTGTAGTTGCTGATTTCTTCTCTGCTTTTCTTTTTGTGAACAGGGACTACATTTGCCTCTTTCCATAGAGAGGGCCATTTACACTGTACTAGGCAGTGCTGAAAGATGCGAGTTAGAGGTGCTGCTAGCTGGTCTGCACATCTTCTCAGCAATCTTGGGCTCAACTTGTCTGGGCCCACAGCTACTGATGTTGCTGCTGCTGTTGCTACTTAAGAGCATAAGAAAGAAAGAACACTTCAGCAGGCTTATTGACCCATGCGAGACAGGTCCATATCACCCCCCGGCTTATACCAATGACCCACCCAGTCACGTCACATCCACTTAAGGAAGAAGCATGGCAGCAGACCCAGAAGCACAAGCTAGTCAGGTCCAACTCAGGTCCAACTCACACCCTCCCACACCAATTTATGTATCTATCTAACCTGTTTTAAAACTACACAATGTTTTAGCTTCACTCTCTCATACACAAAACCCCATTCTTTTTTCCTCAAATCTAAGTAAATCTCTTCTCCTGTCTTTCCACTTTCCTCACACTTCTCCTGTATTCCTTCCTCTCCTCAATATTAACATAACAACCC
>NW_027196433.1:0-80000 GCF_038502225.1 Cherax quadricarinatus
CAAATGCCTTAGTGAAGAAAGTTAGTAAATTCGTAAGACAGAAATTCCCCTTTTTAAAACCATGTTGAGATTCATTAATCAATTTGTCTTTCAAGATAGCTACGAATTGCTTCGGCAATTATTGATTCCATAAATTAAGCAACTATGAAAGTAAGACTTACTGGTCTATAGTTCGAAGTCAAGGACCTGTCACCTGCCTTGTAAACAGGTATTACATTTGCCATTTTTCACTTGTCTGGCACTATGCCAATTTGTAGTGATATATTGAAAAGATTTGCCAAAGGTTTGCTAAGTTCCTCTTTACATTCCTTTAACACCCTCACAAACAGTTCATAAGAGCTTGAGGATATGTTAGGTTTTAATTTCTTTAATTGTCTGAGGACCATATCACTAGTTACCCTAATCGTGCATTGTTTACTCTCGTCCTTTTCTACATAATTTATATTTTTTTCTGGAATTTCGCTAGTATCTTCCTGAATAAAAACTTAGAGGAACTAGGTGTTGAAAAGTTCACACATTTCCTTATCACTGTCAGTGATCTGACCTGAGTTACTTTTAAGTGGGCCAATCTTGTCCCTAAACTTCTGTACACCTGAAAGAACCCTTTTAGCTTCATAATCCCTTTTTGCTTTTCTTATTCCTTTTTTTTATTGCTTTCTATAATTGAATATATTGATTTCTTAACTGCCCTTCCCCTCTTTTGATACGCCTATATATGCCTCTCCCTTGACCGATGAGATGTTTTAATCTATTATTTATATATTTGGAATGATTTTTGTTAGATCTAATTTTCCTGCTCCGGGCAAAAGTCATCTGGGCAGCTAGCACTATGCTCTGAAATACATCATATTGGGAACCAACCCTACCTACGTGTCCCATAAGGTCATCCCAATTTAACACACCCAGGTAATTTCTCAGTCCCATGAAGTAGGCCAAGCGAAAATCTGGAACAGCGACTTGATTGCAGTTATCTGGATAATTCCATGATATACTGAAATTGGGTAATTTGTGATCACTTTCCCCTAGCTTATCATTAACCTCAAGATTATTAACTAGTGACTTTTTGTTGGCAAGAACCAAGTCAAGCAGATTGTTTCCTCTAGTAGGTTCTACCACAAACTGTTTTAAAAAGCAACCATGATCTGTATCAAGAAAGCCGCAACATTTTCATATCTAGACGCCCTATGAATTTCGTCGCATAGCAACCTACCGCATTCCCTATAAAGGTTTGGGGGGCCTGTAAATCACACCCAAAATTATTTTTTCACGACCTTCGAGAAACTGTAGCCAGACAGATTCTGTGTCCGATGTTTCTAATCTTACAACTTGTCTAACACAACAGTTTAAATTATCTCTGACGTAAATCGCCACCCCAACACCCTGTTGACCCTATCAGTGTGGAATAGTTTATAACCTTGTATGTTGCACTCAGAAGGATTTTCCTATCTTTCAAGTTAAACCAGGTATTCATTATAGCAATAATGTCCATATTACTTGCACTTGCGAGTAATCTTAGCTCATCTATCTAATTTCTTAGACTCCTACTATTTGTATAGTAAACCTTAAGGAAGCTTCACTCGTTGCCCTCTACTATCTCCTTTTGTTTGTTGAGCAATTGCTTTGCCTTTACTAGCAACTTTATTTTGAATATTGTCTTTTAAACATATCCCTGGGGTATCCTGGTAACATCTGCTGTTTTCAACCCTAATGCTGCAGCCTGATTGTTTCCCACAAACACCCATACCTCTATAATCTATCAGTTTAAATTCCTAGACAAGTCATCAATGACCCCCTCAATCGAACTGGCTAATGAAACCACTCCATTCCCATACGTATGATGCTTGCCAAAGAATTTGTCACAGATACCAATGGATGGGATTGCAAGTTCCTTGCAGTACCTGTCTAGCCAGCAATTTATACCAATTGCCCTAGACATCCATTCATTACCCACTTCCCTTCTAGCCAAGATGCTACATATGACTGGGATCCCTCCCTTAGACCTGATAACTTCTATGGCTAACCTGCACTTATCCAGCAGATCCTGTCTCCTGCCCTTCCCGATGTCATTTCCACCAGCACTGAGACAGATAATGGGCTTGTTCCCATTACCTGACATAATAGTATCCAACCTGCTGACTATGTCACCAACACCAGCTCCTGGAGGCACACCCTCTGTCTGACCTTCCTATCTGTGTTACAGAAGGCACGGTCCAAATATCTTATCTGAGAATCTCCTACAATTAGAATATCCTTACCTTGATTAGCAGGGGAGCCATTGGTACCTTTACCCTCACTAACCGCTGAAATACACTCGTCGTGGAGAACAGAGAATCTATTTCCTACCTTCACATCTTCTCTATTAGCCTTCCTTATCTTCCTTCTTCCTGAATTGTGAACCACTTGCCACTTAAAGCGGCTGCAACTCTTTAGCTCACTGCTGGTATCCTTTTCCTTACCTGCACCAACCATCTCACACTCACTCCCAAACCCATCTAGGCGAAGCTTCAGCCTCCTATTTTCCTCCTGAAGAGGTAGAACCTCTTCAACACTTTAACATGAGATTCCAAAACACTACAGCAGGCCATGGTGCTCAGTAACACCCCACGCTAATTCCCAGACAGCTTATGACAGTGACCACACGTGACCTCCAACCTTTTATTCATATGATTCTCAGTTGTTGAAAGTTTGATAGTGATGACATGAGGTATTCTCAAGGTCTCACTTAGAAGTCAATATCAACTGAAGCTTCATCAATTCAGAAATGGTCATCCTCACAAACTAATAGTTCCAGAAACTTTAGCATAGTGTTGAAATTTGTAGTCTACTGAGTGAGATGTTCTCAAGGTATAAGAAAAAAAATTGAGAAAAAAAAAAAACGTAGGTCCTGAGTATTTGTCCGGCTCTTCAAAAAAAAAAAAAACGAAAATATTATATTTAAGAACTCATTGGAATTAAAAACGTTAAAAATTATACAAAGATTCGAATTCCGTATGTTTCTTAGTATATTCTTCATTAACATTCTCTTTCAAAAATTTTACAAAGCATAATTAAATGAAATTGAGATACACGAATTCGCATACTACAACGAACTACCAGACAAGCACTGCTGAGGCTTCAAGTAAAATATAAAGCTATATAATCCTATGGGTTTAGCGCTTCCACCTTGATTATCATAATAATAATAGTAAAATATAACAAATGGCACCTACACACTTCAAGGATTCCTTAAAGTATAATATATCAGCATTGAAGGTGCTGGGCGATTGATATCACTTACAATCTATGGAAGTTATTTCTTCATTTTCTTGCAATTTCCTTAACAAAACTGGTAAATTAGGATCTGCTCAAGAGCAGTCCAAATTTGTTCTAATTAAGATATACCGGTGTAACACATTTAGGGTTTGAAGCCGATCAGAAGAGGAATTTGCAAGTTATTGTATGGAATCCATCAATTCCATGTTTATTAACAATGTTAATATAATAGACACATCGACCATAAAGATCAAAACCGTTCAGAAGAGGCATACACTAGTTATTTAATAGAAAAATCACATTACAGTACAAGTCCGATAAAATGGGACCGACATAAAGCGGGTGTCGGTTGAAACAGACAAAAAATCTTGTCTATCAAAGGCTCATCATGTACGTTTAATGGGGCGTCCGGTTAAAAAAGCCATGAAGTACACCAAATCCACTAAAGAGAGCGGCTATTGGACCCAATCAAGCGTTCGAAAAAATGGACTGACTCCTCTTAATCATCAGTTGGTTTCTAGACCCCTTTCTGGTCCCACACCCTGTTCTGACTCGGCTTTGTTATCGGTCCATTCTCTCAACTCTTCTCATACTCTTGTACTTTCTGCCGGTTACGCTTCATCACCTGCTTCAGGTGCTGCGGCATCACCCATTTCTATCCATGCATCTACTTCTAGCACGCCTTTCACAATGCGTCCGGTTTGCCCGAATATGGTGCGACGTTTCGGATCGCCCGTCTCCCTCGGGTCAGAACGCGCCTTCGGTACTACTAACGGTAGTACTTCTAAACGACCAAGATAACCTACTGACGACAGTTCGTCGATGATCGCTCAAAAAAGACCTACACGACACTCACTACCCTTGCATACCAGCCTAACGAGTACGCAGTGGACAAAATTCTTTTCTATACAAATGACGTCTCAAACGGATTATCTGTCTGATCATGGAATTGCTGAACTCTTTTAAGGCACGTTGGCCAAAATTTACCTTTCCACACTCTTCGAAGCAGTGCGCGTGTCATAACAGTACAGAATTCAGAGAAGGCTCATGCTCTCTCCCACTTCACTTCCATAGATAACATACCAGTCACCGTTCATAAGCACGCTGCACTTAATTCTTTCAGTGGTACTGTGGTCTTACCATGTACCATTGTACCGAATGCTTTTTTTTATCTTGCGGTGAGAATATTTTAGAACAATTAGTCCTTCAGCACCTCTCTATTCTTAAAGGTAGATACATACATCCTGCACACTCGTGGGTGGAGGCGCTTTCCCAGTAACTGTGGTCGTTTAACCTTTGACTGCGGTGAACATCTGTCCTCTGTCTATAATGCGGGCCATCGTCTAGAGGTCCCCAACATTGTCATAATTGCTGGCGTTTTGGGCACCCCACAGAATGCCCGGTCTGCAGTGCAGCAGATCATTCCAATACGTCTTGTAGTCTTCCCCCCTCTTGTCTCAACTGCAAGGAACTTCATCCTTCCTTTTCCCGCCGTTGCCAGGTCTATCGTAATGAGCGAGAGATTCATTACCTTAAAGAGAGTAAGGGCCTTACACTATGGCAGTCTCTCAGCTCTGCCTTCAAGGAAAACTTCCTCGTGTCATCCCGTATGCTCGAGTAGCCTGCAGGCCTCCAACATCGACGGTCCCCCCACCTCCCAGTCCCTCTGCGTCTCTGTCTTCCGGGGTCACTCCAGTTTCTAATTCTTTTGCAGTTTTATCCTCTAACACTCCTACCTCCGCACCACTTTCTACTTCTTCATCTTGCTCGCTTGCATCTCAGTCTACTACACCTCGCAGACCTGCCCTTTCTTCGTGTTCCTCTCCTGTACAGAATCTATCTTCTACCTCAGAGCCTAGTTCTCACCCCATTTCCAGCTCTCACACAAAGGTGGAGGTTCACCCTCCGTCATGTAGTTCCCTCTTCCCCTGTTCCCCCGCCCCCGTCTTCTTCCTTACTCTCCAGCCTCCTTCATCTCCTGTTACACTGCAGGACTCTTCTACACCAGCCAATGCATCTTTCCAGGCTTATACTTCCCGACCCCCTCAGACCTCTTTGGTTACCTCCATAGTTACTCCGACCTTGCAATGCCTTTCCTGTCTCTGACATCACGGCATCGTCGGCTTCCTTGTCAACTGAGACGTTAGACGCTATCTCCAGCTATATAGTGGAGATGACACCCATGATGGACACCTGCACACTTCCTTCTACCCCCTCTATTTCACGACACATGCAACAATCTATTCCTTTGTAATATTCTAATTCTTCCTTGCTTTCACGCTTACCATTGCCCCCACACGTTGACTTTACTGATCCTATCGTTTCTTATTATTGCCATTTTTTCTGTATATATCTTTTTTACAAAGGAATATTCGTGGCCTCAGGGGCAATCGAGTAGAAATCCAAGTGTTGCTCTCCCAGTTGTCCCCAGGAAGTGTTGGGTTGCAAGAGCCCAAAATTCGTTCTGCTGTCATTCGCCCCGTTTCGGGCCACTTACTATTACATTCTTCGGACCTTTTACCTGACAAATCATTTAATGAAAGCGTTCTTCTTGTGTGCATTTATATACCACATCAACAAGTTTTTGTTCGTTACCCGCTGCATTATACTGCAGCTCATATTTATTTACACCGATGATTTACAGTTTGTTCTCTCTATCTTTCTCCCTCCCGTGCATTCTGTATCTCTGATATCACATATTTAATTTCGTCTCTTCCGCCGCCCATAATGTTGTTGGGTGATTTTAACGCTCACCATCACCTGTGGGGAGGGTCCCACTGTGACTCCCATGGTGATCGGTTGGAGACTCTTCTCGCTTCTCATCCTCTTCATGTTTTAAACATGGGTGCTCCTACCCATTTTGACTCTCACACTGAGTCTCTCTCCTGCAATGATCTTTTTATCTGTTCTTCGCCCGTTGCACTTGATTTCGCATGGTTTTTTCTTCCAGATTTACACGATAGTGATCACTTTCCCAACCTTCTTACTTCTACTACATATACCCGACCGTTTCGTAGCCCTCATTGGCAATTTGCTCGAGCAGATTGGGACTTATACTCCCATCTTACCACCTGTTGAGAGGACCACCTTTCGCTCTCTACTGATAAACTGTCACACCACTTGTCGACTTTAGTCCTAGCTGCAGCGACGCGTTCTATCCCCCAAACCTCAGGTAGGCATTCTCAGGCATGCATACCTTGGCGGTCTCCTACATGCGTTTAAAACGTGCTGCGTGGGGCCATTATCGATATAATCATACCGCAGAGCGTCTGTTGGATTTCAAGCATGCAAGGGCAATTGTTCGCCGTGTCATCCGCGACGCTAAACGCACTTGCTGGCAGGACTACACAATGACGTGGTAAATTGCAAATATTTGATGAAGTAGAATTTAAAAATAATAATATAGAGATTCTGCAGACATTAAACACAAGACTACGTAGAATGGTATTAGAATTTTAGGGAACAGATTTTCTGCTAGTATGTAACTGTTACAGGGCGGTTCATAACACTCATCGTGGACGGTGGGTATAATCTGCACTTTACTCTGATTCTGTTATGTGCGCCTTAGGAGATGTACTCGGTGTTATACTCACCCCAAGATCCTTTTGCTTGAATGAGGTTTGTAGTCTCTGGCCCCCTAGACTGTACTCCGTCTGCGGTCTTCATTGCCCTTCCACAATTTTCATGACTTTGCTCTTGGTAGGTTTGAACCATGAGCGAGATGCTTTACCAGGCCTGCAACCTGTCTAGATCCCTTTGTAGTTCTGCCTGGTCCTCGTCCGACTGGATTCTTCTCATCCGCTTCACATCATCTGCAAAGAGGGACACTTCGGAAGCCATGTCGTTCACAAATTCCAAAAACAACAGCGTTCCTAGGACTGATCCCTGTGGAATCCCTGTGGAATCCCGCTTGTTACAGGTGCCCACTCTGACACCTCGACACGTACCATGACGCGCTGGTGTCTTCCTAACAGGCATTCCCTGATTCATTGTAGTGCCTTTCCTGTTATCCCTTCCTGGTCCTCCAGCTTTTGCACTAATCTCTTTTGTGGAACTGTGTCAAATGCCCTTATACAGTCCAGGGTAATACAATCTACCCACTCCTCTCTCTCTTGTCTTACTGCTCTCACTTTGTCATAAAACTCCAGTGTGTGTGTGCACGCATGCGCGCGCGCGCGTGTGTGTGTACTCATCTAACTGTACTCACCTAATTGTGGTTGCAGGGGTTGAGACTCGGCTCCCGGCCCCGCCTCTTCGCTGATAAGCGATGTATGAATGTGTGTGCGCGCGTTTGTGTGGGTGTGTGTGTTTGTAGTGTGTTTGTGGTGTGTGTTTGTGTGTGTGTGTGTGTTTGTGGTGTGTGTGTGTTTGTGGTGTGTGTGTGCTTGCGTGTGTTTGTGTGTGTGTGTATGTGTGTGTGTGTTTGTGTTTGTGTATGTGTGTGTGTGTGTGTGTCAGATCATCATCTTGGTGGTCTGAGTTAGTTTAGTCTACAAGTTAGCGAGGAGCTACTTGATATTCTTGAGAAGGCTGAGCCACTGCCGGAAGTGCCAGGCCACAGGAACAAAGACGACGAAGTTGAGAAAGACGACGACAACAACGAACTCTTCAGATGCTGAAGCTCCTCAGCACTTCGTTACGAACTCTCGTTGTTGTTGTTTAGGTTTAGTTGAATATTTCAACAGACAGTAAAAAAAATATTTAGGAAAATTTAATATTCATAAATACCACTGGGTAGCATTATGTGAAAATGCAAATATCCTTAATAAAGATCATAGTGTGTGTTATAAAGAAAAAGACCAAGAGACGAAAATCCCCATCACCAAATTGCCGTATTAATATATTAATGAGAATCACTGTGGCATGCAAAGAGTACGTTACACTTTATTCAGCGTATGTACACACTCCCACATAGGCTGCCTCCCAACCAGCGAACCTGGGGTGCCAAGGGTTCAACGATCTTACAGGGCCCATCGTTAAATCGGTACCTTGGTTCATTAACCAGACATAAGATAGATCTGACAGTTGGTGAGATGATGTGGTATCACTCACGGTCAGCACTTGCCAGGCTCATCCAGCCGCTGGTTGAGCACGGTACTCGCTCTGGCTTTTGTCTTTCCCTTGATTACCGTGTGATACATTTATACTCCATTATTGTACATAGTTTACGTAAGTGTACATATATTAAATTCTTGGTGAAGGAAAATACAATTTAAAGACTACTGCTACATTTATTTTCGCTGCAAGTCCCTTTATGACCAGGGCAACTGACCATTATTACCTGGGTGCTAATTTTAATGTAACTATCAATTATTTTGATGACAAAATTCTTCTTGCTTATTGTAAAAACAAATTAAGAAGTAATATACAGTTGCTGAATGATGTCACTGCATTAAAATGCACTTTTGCAATTATATATATATATATATATATATATATATATATATATATATATATATATATATATAATGTCCTGCCGAATAGGCAGAACTTGCCATCTTGGCTTAAATAGCAACGTTCATCTTGCCATGTAGGACAAGTGAAAATTTGTGTATGCAATAATTTCGCCCAAATCATTCTGAAACTAACGAAAAAAAATATATTTCGTTGTGTTTGTTAGTATTAAATTATTGTAAACAAATCTAAAACGTATTTATTTGGGTTAGGCTAAAATAAATTGTGCTTGTTATAATAAGGTTAGTTAAGTTTTCTAAGATTCTTTTGGTGCAAAAGTAAAATTTTTTACAGTAACATTAATGAAAAAAATATATCTTTAAACAAGAGAAAATTTATAAGAGAAAATTGGCTAGAAAGGACTTAATTTTAAATGAGTTCTTGCTAATTGACCAGTTTTACATATTCGGCACGCCACATCATATATATATATATATATATATATATATTATATATATATATATATATATATATATATATATATATATATATATATATATATATATATATATATATATATATATATATATATATATATATATATATATATATATATATATATATATATATATATATATATATATATATATATATATATATATTTATATATGTCTTGCCGAATAGGTAAAACATGCGATTTTTGCTTAAATAGGAATGTTCTTCTTGCCGAATAAGGCAAGGAAAAATTTTTGTATGCAATAATTTCGCAAAAATCATTCTGAATCTAAGGAAAAAAATATATTTCATTGTTTTTGTTTATTAAATTATTGTAAACTTATCTAAAATATATTTAGTTGGATTAGGCTAAATTAAATTGCGCTTGTTATAATAAGGTTAGATAAATTTTCTAAAATTCTTTTGGTACAAAATTATTAATTTTTATATTTCGTTTGATCTTATTCTCCTAGCCTTCCTATATTTAAGTTCACCTTAAGATCGAAGGCCTAGCCTGAGCCTCTTAAGAAACTGTTCACGCATTGAAAGTTGGAAAGAAATAGGGACTTATCTTTTAAACAATTTGCGCTGTGAACACCATTATAAAACAACTGAATCCATCTTTACCATGTTCCTTCAGGTGCGGCGCTGGCACAGCTGGTGCTCAACGAATAGTAACTACTCATAGTTAAGAAGAGAAGAGCTCGACTTGAAAGTAGTGGAAAAGTATGAGGTAGGACAATGAATATCAATAATGTAACAGATGTCCTATAAGCATCGTTAAATTAGGTATCCCTGAAAGGGGATATTTCAGAGGTTTACTGATTTTTCTTATTTTTCCATTTTTCTTAATCCAACTTTTAGTTTTTATTTTGCTGGTGAATCGAAGACTCGAGGGCTTTAAATTTTCACTGCTTTTTGCACAGTCAGTAGAGCCAGATTCTTAGAACAATTGCCATGAACATGTGCCCTACGACCAGAGTTGCTCCACCCATTTCCAAGCATCCTGGATTAATGCAGATAGTGTCTAAAACCCTCAGTGGTGTAGCTTCAACGTTCACAAAACCCTCACTGGTGTAGTTTCAACGTTCACAAAACCCTCAGTGGTGTAGCTTCAACGTTCAGAAAACCCTCAGTGGTGTAGCTTCAACGTTCACAAAACCCTCAGTGGAGTAGCTTCAACGTTCAGAAAACCCTCAGTGGTGTAGTTTCGACGTTCACAAAACCCTTAGTGGTGTAGTTTCGACGTTCACAAAACCCTTAGTGGTGTAGTTTCGACGTTCACAAAACCCTTAGTTGTGTAGTTTCGACGTTCACAAAACCCTTAGTGGTGTAGTTTCGACGTTCACAAAACCCTTAGTGGTGTAGTTTCGACGTTCACAAAACCCTTAGTGGTGTAGTTTCGACGTTCACAAAACCCTCAGTGGTGTAGTTTCGACGTTCACAAAACCCTCAGTGGTGTAGTTTCGACGTTCACAAAACCCTCAGTGGTGTAGTTTCGACGTTCACAAAACCCTCAGTGGTGTAGTTTCGACGTTCACAAAACCCTTAGTGGTGTAGTTTCGACGTTCACAAAACCCTCAGTGGTGTAGCTTCAACGTTCTCAAAACCCTCAGTGGTGTAGCTTCAACGTTCACAAAACCCTCAGTGGTGTAGCTTCAACGTTCACAAAACCCTCAGTGGTGTAGCTTCAACGTTCACAAAACCCTCAGTGGTGTAGCTTCAACGTTCACAAAACCCTCAGTGGTGTAGCTTCAACGTTCACAAAACCCTCAGTGGTGTAGCTTCAACGTTCACAAAACCCTCAGTGGAGTAGCTTCAACGTTCAGAAAACCCTCAGTGGTGTAGCTTCAACGTTCACAAAACCCTCAGTGGAGTAGCTTCAACGTTCAGAAAACCCTCAGTGGTGTAACTTCAACGTTCACAAAACCCTCAGTGGAGTAGCTTCAACGTTCACAAAACCCTCAGTGGAGTAGCTTCAACGTTCAGAAAACCCTCAGTGGTGTAACTTCAACGTTCACAAAACCCTCAGTGGAGTAGCTTCAACGTTCACAAAACCCTCAGTGGAGTAGCTTCAACGTTCACAAAACCCTCAGTGGAGTAGCTTCAACGTTCAGAAAACCCTCAGTGGTGTAGCTTCAACGTTCACAAAACCCTCAGTGGTGTAGCTTCAACGTTCACAAAATCCTCAGTGGAGTAGCTTCAACGTTCACAAAACCCTCAGTGGTGTAGCTTCAACGTTCACAAAACCCTCAGTGGAGTAGCTTCAACGTTCAGAAAACCCTCAGTGGTGTAGCTTCAACGTTCACAAAACCCTCAGTGGAGTAGCTTCAACGTTCACAAAACCCTCAGTGGAGTAGCTTCAACGTTCACAAAACCCTCAGTGGAGTAGCTTCAACGTTCACAAAAGCTGCTTAATAATTGGCTAAAGATCAAGGATGATATTCAAGTGTGTAGGTGCAGAATTTATCATTTTATCTGAAAAATAGTGAGAAAATTTCAATCTGCCTGTTATGATCGGCTTCAGTATTTGATGGATGATGCATCTTACGGACAGTATAGTACCCAATAAGTTTTACTTACATGCAGCAGTTTTGCTGATGTAGTAAATAGCTAAAAGATTTTAACCCGTTGGAATCCTTGATATAACTGGAGAATAACTCTTCTGATCGACTTAAACATTTCACCACTGGAGTTGCTTCCTGCACGCAAGATTGATGCAATTATTGGGTGACAAAAGGCCCCATTTGCAATGTTATTGCATTCTGGAAGAAGAATGATGTCCCACAAGTTTATTCTGAGTTGGTTGCAAATTTGTAGTTTAATACAAAGTGTTTAATTAATTAAAGACTTGCAATTTTTGGAATCTGATGAATTACGGCTTCAGACTTGTGTTATATGCGGTCATTAGTGAATGCCTCTTCCGACTGGCTTTAAACCCTAAACGCTGGTGTACTTTAATTGAAGTATAATTGCATTGATTTTGGATGACAATCGCATTTTTTAAACAATTTTATTAAATTCTATTTTCTTAAAAAAAAAAAAATTATTCTTTTGGACTGTAAAGATTTGAAATAGAATATAAATGTGAAAATAATCCAAAATAAACATTGGCGTTTATAGGTTGTTTCTAAATTTAATGATCATATACTTACCTATTTTTGCAACACTTCTCACCAACAGTTTTCGTTCATATCTTGAAATTTATCGTTTATACCTCGAGAACGCCTTATTTGACCGGCTTCAAATTTCTAGTGCTGGTGTAATGTTATCTTGCGCTAGATTCACAGGACTCTTTGCATGTAATAGTACACTGGAAGAAATGGTATATAGTTCATTCCTTCATTTTATTTTAGTGTGTTAACTGGACAAAACCTCCAATCTTCAAAATTTTCACCACTCTTGTATCATCTTCCATAACAGGGATTTGCATTAATCGGCTGTGTAAGTGACATTATTAATGTGGTGTATATGTGACATTATGAAAGGGGTGTGTGACATTATTAATGGGGTAAGTGACATTATTAATGGGGTGTATAAGTAACATTAATGGGAGTGACATTTTTAATGGGGTGTAAGTAACATTATTAATGGGGTAAGTGACATTAATGGGATGAATAACATTATTAATGGGGTGTATAAGTAACATTATTAAGGGGTGTGTAAGTGACATTATTAAAGGGGTGTGTAAGTGACATTATTAAAGGGGTGTATAAGTGACATTATTAAAGGAGTGTGTAAGTGACATTATTAAAGGGGTGTATAAGTGACATTATTAAAGGGGTGTATAAGTGACATTATTAAAGGAGTGTGTAAGTGACATTATTAAAGGGGTGTGTAAGTGACATTATTAAAGGGGTGTGTAAGTGACATTATTAAAGGGGTGTATAAGTGACATTTAATCTCGAAATGGCATGTTAATATTTTACATGCACTGTTTTGCCTGAATTTATCCTCCTCTTGCTCTGACAGTATCAGAATGCATCACATTTCATAGCTGCTGTATAACCCCAACTTGTTTACCCTTCTCCTATATTTGAAATAAAATAATTGCAAACAGCATCATTTTTAAGGGACAATTCATCTTATTGAGTATGATAGCAAGATGGCTGGTGTCTTTTTTTTTCTGTCATAAACAAGTGGGATAGCAGGAATATCTTGCTACTTCTACTTACACTCAAGTCACACTACACAGGCATGCATACGCCTATACATACACACCCATCTGGATTTTCTTCTTTCTCTTAATAGTTCTTGTTCTTCTTTATTTCGTCTTATCTCCATGGGAAAGTGGAAAAAAATTCATCCTCCATAATCCATGCGTTTTGTAAGAGGCGATTAAAATGCCAGGAACAAGGGGCTAGTAACCTCTTTTAGTGTATAAATTACTAAATTTGAAAAGAATGACTCGTTTTTCTTTATAGGTCACCTTACCGGTGTGTTGAAAAACAATTCATCTGTGTGTTCGCTTTAGCCTGTGTTTGTGCTGATATTTTTAAGGGGATTCTGGTTAGTAACAACAGAATGCCTCTTCTGCTCGGATTTCAACTCATACGGCTGATGTCTTTCGTCAAACGAGGCATCGCCTTGATTTTAGGTTAACTAATTTTAATATTCTAATTTTGTTAATCAAATTGGTTTTGTAAGGTTATCCTCGGCTAAATCTACTTGATGTTTCTTAATATTCACATATCTGTGAAACCTAAACACCACGACAAAAAAAAAAAAAAAAAAAAAAAAAATTACGTACCCAAAGTTTTACTGAAACTTACTTAAGTAACCTTGAAAACAGTTCATCAAGGTCAGGGAAAGTTTTTGGTTTCAGTTTATCTACTTCTTTGATAATCATGTTCTTCATGACAGTAATATTACTTAATTTCTTTTCTTTGAGACCTGAATAATTATTAATTGTTGGGATATCATGTATGTGTGAAAGACTGACAAGAAATAAGCAATCAAAAAAGAACACATTACCTGCTCATTTCCTGCCTCAGTTTTCACGATTTTACTTTTTCTATGACCTTTGTCCTACACACTTAAAAGAACCCTTTTTGGGTTTGTCTTTGATTCATTAGCATCCTTAACTTTGGTCAAATTGACTGTGCTTCTTTGACCGGTAATTTGGAGTCCAGTGATTTCCTGTAATTAGCTCAGGACTGTTTTCTGAAGCAGGGTGCAACAGCCTACCAGAACTAACAATTTGCTCGACCTAATCTTCTCAGATAAGGACACCCTCGTAAATAATCTAGTAATCACTGAAGAGCGACTATGAAATTAAGATCCCCTATTATTACTAAGTTCTCATGTCTGAAAGCCCTAATTTCGTCCCCAAAAAATGTCCCTCTATCGCTTTCCGAGTTTTGAGTTCTGTATGTTACATATTTTTAGAAATTCTACCTGAACCTAAACCTAAATTTATATTTTCTCGTACATATAATGCTACTCCACCCCCCCTCCCCTGCCCGATATATCTATCTACATGGAATAACTTAAACCCTTTAATATGGCGCCTGCCAATCATGTCCCGAATCTTTAAATGATTCCATATTTCATTTATTGCAATAACATCAGAGTTTCCCTCACACGATACCAAACGCATTTCTTTAATTTGCTTCCTGGTGCTTTGACTATTAATTTAAAATATGTTAATATTTTTTTTTCTTCGTCTTTTTCCTATTCATCTTTGTTTTTCCAAAATTTGTCATCATTATTACCCATTGTTACTTGATAACTATTATTCTTAAAATTCAAGATATCGAAACCTAAATCAACATTTTCACGGTACATTTTTACCTTCCAAAAACCATTTCCCTAATCGAACTCCATCCCTGGCATACATGTCATTTCTACCGAAGAAGAGGTCCCAGTTTTCAATAAATGGTACTGCATTACCCTTAGTGTCTGTCCAGCCAACAATTAATAGCAATTGCTCTGGACAGCCAATAATTTCCAAAACCCCATCTTGGCAAAATGCCAGGTATAACAGGTACCTCCCTAACTATTGCTGACCTATATCTCTGTTAGATATAAAATATAGAAATGTTAACTGTCTGGCAGACTTGGAGGAAAGAAACGAGGGGCATAGATGGAATCCACGAGCTATACAAAATTATTTTGAATTTTGGGGGAAAATTCATGTGGGTCTCCAGTGCTGACGTTGGCATCAGTAAGAACGAGAGTCAGGTCTGGAGAGAACTTGCCACTCAATTTCCGTACTTTTATTTTCCCAACTGCTCTCATAGAAGTAATGGAAATGACAGAATCCCACCAAGAAGTGCAAACTTTTACCATTGAGGGGCTTCAAACTTTTACCATTGATGGGCTTCAAACTTTTGCCATTGATGGGCTTCAAACTTTTACCATTGATGGGCTTCAAACTTTTACCACTGATGGACTTCAAACTTTTACCATTGATGGGCTTCAACCTTTTACCATTGATGGACTTCAAACTTTTTACCATTGATGGGCTTCAAACTTTTACCATTAATGGGATTCAAACTTTTACCATTGATGGGCTTCAAACTTTTGCCATTGATGGGCTTCAAACTTTTACCATTGATGGGATTCAAACTTTTACCATTAATGGGATTCAAACTTTTAACATTACTTTTACAATTGATGGGCTTCAAACTTTTACCATTGATGGGCTTCAAACTTTTACCATTGATGGGCTTCAAACTTTTACCATTGATGGGCTTCAAACTTTTACCATTGATGGGCTTCAAACTTTTACCATTGATGGGCTTCAAACTTTTACCATTGATGGGCTTCAAACTTTTACCATTGATGGGCTTCAAACTTTTACCATTGATGGGCTTCAAACTTTTACCATTGATGGGCTTTATTGAAACAGTTTGTCACTCTGAGTTGCGTAAATTTCAATTTGCCAATTTTATTAAGCAAATTGTTTCCTATGTAATAACTAGCAAATGCGTCTTCTGATAGCCTTCAAACCCTTACTAGGAAGTTATTTCGTATTAATTTTGAGCTGAGTGGGTGTCAGTTTGTCATTTTTTTGTCATTGTCATCAAAATAGTGTGTTTAAAAAATATATAAAATATAATTTTTCTGAAAAAATTGCAAGTAATTCTTGAAAACGATGCAAATGCAAAAATAAAGTGGAAAAAAATAAAAATGAGCAAATTTATGGATTTTTTTAAGTTCATTGAGGAAAAACATTCCCAGTTTTTCCTGAACATTATCAACATTTTCGTTTGTTTTGTCACAAGTTTCCGTTTATTACTCGAGAATTGTTAATTCGATAGGCTTCAAAATTCTTGTAAAGATTCATGGAAGTATCAACCTGCCTTATCCACACTGCTACATCGGCCAATCATGTGCTCTTGTTATCGTGTGATTATTGAAGAAGGTCGTCTCTGATTGGCTATTTTGGCACTTTAGCTTCGAATTAGTATAGAATTATTTGATCTTATTTACAGTGTTTTCTCCTTGATGCTGGTGAGGTGTTCTTGATCCAAGAAAGTGGATTTATTAACCCCTTGCTTGAATGGGACCTGAGTGCCTCCCATGCCACAGGGATTATTTGAACTACTGGTTCAGCGTTTTTCTTTGATTAAAATATATCAGTTGTGGATGGAATCAATCCTCAACGGTTGATTCATCGTATGAAACTGATGAAACGTTTTACAGGTTTAGGCTGTGTAGGCCTGAAACTTTTATATATATATATATATATATATATATATATATATATATATATATATATATATATATATATATATATATATATATATATATATATATATATATATATATTTTTTTTATTATCACACTGGCCGATTCCCACCAAGGCAGGGTGGCCCGAAAAAGAAAAACTTTCACCATCATTCACTCCATCACTGTCTTGCCAGAAGGGTGCTTTACACTACAGTTTTTAAACTGCAACATTAACACCCCTCCTTCAGAGTGCAGGCACTGTACTTCCCATCTCCAGGACTCAAGTCCGGCCTGCCGGTTTCCCTGAACCCCTTCATAAATGTTACTTTGCTCACACTCCAACAGCACGTCAAGTATTAAAAACCATTTGTCTCCATTCACTCCTATCAAACACGCTCACGCATGCCTGCTGGAAGTCCAAGCCCCTCGCACACAAAACCTCCTTTACCCCCTCCCTCCAACCTTTCCTAGGCCGACCCCTACCCCGCCTTCCTTCCACTACAGACTGATACACTCTTGAAGTCACTCTGTTTCGCTCCATTCTCTCTACATGTCCGAACCACCTCAACAACCCTTCCTCAGCCCTCTGGACAACAGTTTTGGTAATCCCGCACCTCCTCCTAACTTCCAAACTACGAATTCTCTGCATTATATTCACACCACACATTGCCCCTCAGACATGACATCTCCACTGCCTCCAGCCTTCTCCTCGCTGCAACATTCATCACCCATGCTTCACACCCATATAAGAGCGTTGGTAAAACTATACTCTCATACATTCCCCTCTTTGCCTCCAAGGACAAAGTTCTTTGTCTCCACAGACTCCTAAGTGCACCACTCACCCTTTTCCCCTCATCAATTCTATGATTCACCTCATCTTTCATAGACCCATCCGCTGACACGTCCACTCCCAAATATCTGAATACATTCACCTCCTCCATACTCTCTCCCTCCAATCTGATATCCAATCTTTCATCACCTAATCTTTTTGTTATCCTCATAACCTTACTCTTTCCTGTATTCACTTTTAATTTTCTTCTTTTGCACACCCTACCAAATTCATCCACCAATCTCTGCAACTTCTCTTCAGAATCTCCCAAGAGCACAGTGTCATCAGCAAAGAGCAACTGTGACAACTCCCACTTTATGTGTGATTCTTTATCTTTTAACTCCACGCCTCTTGCCAAGACCCTCGCATTTACTTCTCTTACAACCCCATCTATAAATATATTAAACAACCACGGTGACATCACACATCCTTGTCTAAGGCCTACTTTTACTGGGAAATAATTTCCCTCTTTCCTACATACTCTAACTTGAGCCTCACTATCCTCGTAAAAACTCTTCACTGCTTTCAGTAACCTACCTCCTACACCATACACCTGCAACATCTGCCACATTGCCCCCCTATCCACCCTGTCATACGCCTTTTCCAAATCCATAAATGCCACAAAGACCTCTTTAGCCTTATCTAAATACTGTTCACTTATATGTTTCACTGTAAACACCTGGTCCACACACCCCCTACCTTTCCTAAAGCCTCCTTGTTCATCTGCTATCCTATTCTCCGTCTTACTCTTAATTCTTTCAATAATAACTCTACCATACACTTTACCAGGTATACTCAACAGACTTATCCCCCTATAATTTTTGCACTCTCTTTTGTCCCCTTTGCCTTTATACAAAGGAACTATGCATGCTCTCTGCCAATCCCTAGGTACCTTACCCTCTTCCATACATTTATTAAATAATTGCACCAACCACTCCAAAACTATATCCCCACCTGCTTTTAACATTTCTATCTTTATCCCATCAATCCCGGCTGCCTTACCCCCTTTCATTTTACCTACTGCCTCACGAACTTCCCCCACACTCACAACTGGCTCTTCCTCACTCCTACAAGATGTTATTCCTCCTTGCCCTATACACGAAATCACAGCTTCCCTATCTTCATCAACATTTAACAATTCCTCAAAATATTCCCTCCATCTTCCCAATACCTCTAACTCTCCATTTAATAACTCTCCTCTCCTATTTTTAACTGACAAATCCATTTGTTCTCTAGGCTTCCTTAACTTGTTAATCTCACTCCAAAACTTTTTCTTATTTTCAACAAAATTTGTTGATAACATCTCACCCACTCTCTCATTTGCTCTCTTTTTACATTGCTTCACCACTCTCTTAACCTCTCTCTTTTTCTCCATATACTCTTCCCTCCTTGCATCACTTCTACTTTGTAAAAACTTCTCATATGCTAACTTTTTCTCCCTTACTACTCTCTTTACATCATCATTCCACCAATCGCTCCTCTTCCCTCCCGCACCCACTTTCCTGTAACCACAAACTTCTGCTGAACACTCTAACACTACATTTTTAAACCTACCCCATACCTCTTCGACCCCATTGCCTATGCTCTCATTAGCCCATCTATCCTCCAATAGCTGTTTATATCTTACCCTAACTGCCTCCTCTTTTAGTTTATAAACCTTCACCTCTCTCTTCCCTGATGCTTCTATTCTCCTTGTATCCCATCTACCTTTTACTCTCAGTGTAGCTACAACTAGAAAGTGATCTGATATATCTGTGGCCCCTCTATAAACATGTACATCCTGAAGTCTACTCAACAGTCTTTTATCTACCAATACATAATCCAACAAACTACTGTCATTTCGCCCTACATCATATCTTGTATACTTATTTATCCTCTTTTTCTTAAAATATGTATTACCTATAACTAAACCCCTTTCTATACAAAGTTCAATCAAAGGGCTCCCATTATCATTTACACCTGGCACCCCAAACTTACCTACCACACCCTCTCTAAAAGTTTCTCCTACTTTAGCATTCAGGTCCCCTACCACAATTACTCTCTCACTTGGTTCAAAGGCTCCTATACATTCACTTAACATCTCCCAAAATCTCTCTCTCTCCTCTACATTCCTCTCTTCTCCAGGTGCATACACGCTTATTATGACCCACTTTTCGCATCCAACCTTTACTTTAATCCACATAATTCTTGAATTTACACATTCATATTCTCTTTTCTCCTTCCATAACTGATCCTTCAACATTACTGCTACCCCTTCCTTTGCTCTAACTCTCTCAGATACTCCAGATTTAATCCCATTTATTTCCCCCCACCGAAACTCCCCTACCCCCTTCAGCTTTGTTTCGCTTAGGGCCAGGACATCCAACTTCTTTTCATTCATAACATCAGCAATCATCTGTTTCTTGTCATCCGCACTACATCCACGCACATTCAAGCATCCCAGTTTTATAAAGTTTTTCTTCTTCTCTTTTTTAGTAAATGTCTACAGGAGAAGGGGTTACTAGCCCATTGCTCCCGGCATTTTAGTCGCCTCATACGACACGCATGGCTTACGGAGGAAAGATTCTTTTCCACTTCCCCATGGACAATAGAAGAAATAAAGAAGAACAAGAGCTATTTAGAAAAAGGAGAAAAACCTAGATGTATGTATATATATATGCATGTGCGTGTCTGTGAAGTGTGACCAAAGTGTAAGTAGGAGTAGCAAGATATCCCTGTTATCTAGCGTGTTTATGAGACAGAAAAAGAAACCAGCAATCCTACCATCATGCAAAACAGTTACAGGTTTCTGTTTCACAGTCATCTGGCAGGACGGTAGTACTTCTCTGGGTGGTTGCTGTCTACCAACCTACTACCTATATATATATATATATATTATATATTATATATTATTATTATTATATAGGGAAGTACCACGTCTACAGCTGGAATGGGGAATATATATATATATATATATATATATATATATATGCATGCATGCAAAACAACCACTGTGAATGAATAGAGAAATTCCAAGCGCTTTCGTGACTACTCACTTTATCAAGGAGCAATAAAAGTAATGCATCAAAGGAAGGTATATAAAGGGTCTAGCCGACACCTCCCTATCACATCCCACAACAAAGCAACACCTGACGCGCGACACATAAGAAATGGAACACTGCAGCAGGCCCGCTGGCCCAACTAGGCAGATCCTTCACACAACCCACCAACAAACTATTCTACCCAAGAATTAAGAATTTTAAAATTTATTATTTGTCCAATGTATTTTTAAATTCTTCCCAAATTATATTAATTATAAATGGATCTAATTTATATAAACCAAAGGAAATATATTAGTCAAAAATTCTTTTTATGAAACATGACTGAATTATATTCCTGTCGTCCACAGACTTGCTTGATACAACTTTCTCAACTTTTTGAAAATCAAATGGATGGTTATAATCTCTCACATGAATAAATAGAGCATTGGAATCTTGTCCAGTTCTAATGCTAAATTTATGTTGTTTTAATCTTAGTTCGAGACTTTTACCAGTTTGACCGTAATAAACTTTATCGCAGATTTTACAAGGAATCTTATAGATACATCCGTCAGCATTTTGGGGGGAATTCTTTATCAAAAGTTTTTTTACTGTATCAAGATTTTTAAATACAACTTTGATATTAAAAGTCTTAAGAGAAGGCATATCAACCAAGTTTTCATGGTAAGGGAGAACCAACATGTTTAGTTGAATAAGGCTGGTTGTCCCTTTTTGGATTGAAAAAAGTATTTCTAGCAATTTTAAAAGATTTATCAATTACGTTTTTTGGGTATTTCAAATCGTTACCTATTTCATAAATTTTGGATATTTCCTCATCTATAAACTCTGGACTACAAATACGTGAAGCTCTCAAAAACATTGATGAGAAAACAGTTTAACTCTATCTTGACGTGAAGAATAATAGTGTACATAGGAACAGTTATTTGTAGGTTTTCTGTAAATTTTAAATTTGAATTCATTATTACCCTTAATATTTAAAACATCTAGAAAAGGCAATGAGTTATTTTCTTCAAACTCAACAGTAAAGTTTATAGAATGGGCTAAGCTATTTAATTTGCCAAGGAAATGGTGTATATCTACATTCTTGGGCACAAGACACACAATATCATCAACATATCTGAACCATTTAGCTCTATTAGGGAGGATTATGTTAAGCAACCTTGTTTAAAAAAAATTATGTATAGGTTACTAAGAACAGGTGAAAGAGGATTTCCCATTGCCATACCAAACTTCTGAGTGTAAAACTTATCATTAAATACAATTTTTGCATCAACAATGCAAAGTTTAATAAGTTTAATGATAGTAGGAACTGGCAATGGTAAATCATAATTAACGAGTTCTTCAGATAAGAAACTTAATAAATCATCAACGGGAACTTTCGTAAACAAGGAAGTAACATCAAAACTAACCATGTTAAAATCATTAAAGTCAGTCAAGGAGCTTAATTTATCAACTAAATCTATGTTGTTTTTAACATTAAAGTTAGAAATTTTGCCAACAATAGAGCTCAAAATGTCAACAAGCCATTTGGATAATTTATGTGAAACTGATCCTATGGAGCTAATAATTGGTCTGACTGGATTCCCTGGTTTGTGTGTTTTTTATTAGTCCATACATGAAAGGTAAAGATGGATTAGTGGAATTAAATTGTTTGACTAATTCATCTTTGCCTTTCAGTAGAAGTTTTATTGAAATTGCTGTTAACGGTTTCTAGGGGATTTGACAATAATATGAATATTTCCTTTGGTTTATATAAATTAGATCCATTTATAATTAATAGAATTTGGGAAGAATTTAATAATACCTTAGACAAATAATAAATTTTAAAATTCTTAATTCTTGGGTAGAATAGTTTGTTGGTGGGTTGTGTGAAGGAGGTGTCTAGTTGTGCCTGGGGGCCTGCTGCAGTGTTCCCTTTCTAATGAGTCGCGCGTCAGGTGTTGCTTTGTTGTGGGATGTGATAGTGAGGTGTGGTCTAGACTCTTTATATGCCTTCCTTTGATGCATTACTTTCATTGTTCCTTGACAATGTGAGTAGTCACGAAAGCGCTTGGAATTTCTCTATTCTTTCACAGTGGTTGTTTTGCATATTCTGAAATCACCTGTTTACTGTGATCTTATTGCATATATATATATATATATCTATATATATATATATATATATATATATATATATATATATATATATATATATATATATATATATATATATATATATATATATATATATATATATATATATATATATATATATATTTATATATATATATATATATATATATATTATAATTATCCAAATGGCTTGTTGATATTTTGAGCCCTATTGTTGGCAAAATTTCTAACTTTAATGTTAAAAACAACATAGACTTGGTTGATAAATTAAGCTCCTTGACTGACTTAAATGATTTTAACATGGTTAGTTTTGATGTTACTTCCTTGTTTACGAAAGTTCCTGTTGATGATTTATTAAGTTTCTTATCTGAAGAACTCGTTAACTATGATTTACCATTGCCAGTTCCTACTATCATTAAACTTATTAAACTTTGCATTGTTGATGCAAAATTTGTATTTAATGATAAGTTTTACACTCAGAAGTTTGGTATGGCAATGGGAAATCCTCTTTCACCTGTTCTTAGTAACCTATACATGGAATTTTTTGAAACAAGGTTGCTTAACACAATCCTCCCTAATAGAGCTAAATGGTTCAGATATGTTGATGATATTTTGTGTCTTATGCCCAAAAATGTAGATATACACCATTTCCTTGGAAAATTAAATAGCTTAGCCCATTCTATAAACTTTACTGTTGAGTTTGAAGAAAATAACTCATTGCCTTTTCTAGATGTTTTAATTATTAAGGGTAATAATGAATTCAAATTTAAAATTTACAGAAAACCTACAAATAACTGTTCCTATGTCCACTATTATTCCTCGCATCAAGATAGAGTCAAACTGTCTGTTTTCTCATCAATGTTTTTGAGAGCTTTACGAATTTGTAGTCCTGAGTTCATAGATGAGGAAATATCCAAAATTTATGAAATAGGTAATGATTTAAAATACCCAAGAAATGTAATTGATAAATCTTTTAAAGTTGCTAGAAATACTTTTTACAATCCAAAAAGGGACAACCAGCCTTATTCAACTAAAAATATGTTGGTTCTCCCTTACCATGAAAACTTGGTTGATATGCCTTCTCTTCTTAAGACTTTTAATATTAAAGTTGTATTCAAAAATCTTGATACAGTAAAAAAACTTTTGATAAAGAATTCCCCCCAAAATGCTGATGGATGTGTCTATAAGATTCCTTGTAAAATTTGCGATAAAGTTTATTACGGTCAAACTGGTAAAAATCTCGAACTAAGATTAAAACAACATAAATATAGCATTAGAACTGGACAAGATTCCAATGCTCTATTTATTCATGTAAGAGATTTTAACCATCCAATTGATTTTCAAAAAGTTGAGAAAGTAGTATCAAGCAAGTCCATGGTCGACAGGAATATAATTGAATCTTGTTTCATAAAAAGCAGTTTTGACAATAATATGAATATTTCCTTTGGTTTATATAAATTAGATCCATTTATAATTAATAGAATTTGGGAAGAATTTAATAATACACTGGACAAATAATAATTTTTAAATTTTCTTGGGTAGAATAGTTTGTGGGTGAGTTGTGCAAAGGACCTATCCAAGTTGGGTCGGCGCGCGTCAGGTGTTTAACCGTTGTGGGATCTGATAGTGAGGTGCTGGCCAGACCCCTTATATAGCTTCCTTGGATGCTTTACTTTCATAGTTCCTTGATAATGTGAGTAGTCACGAAAGCGCTTGGAATTTCTCTATTCTTTCAGAGTGGTTGTTTTGCATATTCTTCACCTGTTTACTGTGATCTTATTATATATATATATATATATATATATATATATATATATATATATATATATATATATATATATATATATATATATATATATATATATATACCATTCATCTCCATTCACTCCTATCTAACACGCTCATGCACGCTTGCTGGAAGTCCAAGCCCCACGCCCACAAAACCTCCCTTACACCCTCCCTCCACCCTTTTCGAGGACGACCCCTACCCCGCCTTCCTTCCCCTACAGATTTATACGCTCTCCATGTCATTCTAATTTGATTCAGTCTCTCGAAATGACCAAACCACCTCAACAACCCCTCTTCAGCCCTCTGACTAATACTTTTATTAACTCCACACCTTCTCCTAATTTCCACACTCCGAATTTTCTGCATAATATTTACACCAGAAATTGCCCTTAGACAGGACATCTCCACTGCCTCCACACACACACACACACACACACACACACACACACACACACACATATATATATATATATATATATATATATATATATATATATATATATATATATATATATATATATATATATATATATATCAGTGTTTCTATACTCAATTGTTCATTTATCCCCCAGTTAATTTGTGGCAGAGACAAGGGGGAAACAATACAGAATATATCAGTGTTGGGAAGTGCATTTGTTACCAGAAAATATGTGGAGCGGTTGTTTATCATATACGTTACCTGAGTGAGTGTGTGTGTGTGTGTGTGTGTGTATGTACCCTGGTTGCAGGGGTCGAGATACAGCTCCTGGCCCCGACTCTTCACTGATCGCTACTAGGTCCTCTCTCTGCTTCCAGAGCTTTGTCATACCTCGTCTTAAAGCTATGTATGGTTCCTGCCTCCACTGCATCACTTGTTAGGCTATTCCACTTCCTGACGACTCTATGACTGAAGAAATACTTCCTAACATCCCTATGACTCGTCTGAGTCTTCAGCTTCCAATTGTGACCCCTTGTTTCTGTGTCCCCTCTCTGGAACAACCTCTCTCTGTCTATCTTATCTATTCCACACAGTATTTTGTATGTCGTTATCATGTCTCCCCTGACCCACCTGTCCTCCAATGGCGTCAGTCCGATTTTCCTCAACCTTTCTTCGTAGGAAATACCCGTGAGCTCCGGAACTAGCCTTGTTGCAACCTTTGCACCTTCTCTAATTTCTTGACGTGTTTGCCCAGGTGTGGGTTCCAAACTGGAGCTGCATACTGCAGTATGGGCCTGATGTACACTGTGTACAGTCTCTTGAACGATTCCTTACATCGGAACGCTATTCTCAGGTTCGCCAGGCACCCATGAGCTGCAGCAGTTATCTGGTTGATGTGTGCCTCCGGAGACGGTGTGTGTGTGTGTGCGCGCATGTATGTGTGTGTGTGTACTCACCTAGTTGAGGCTGCGGGGGTCGAGTCCGAGCTCCTCTGTGTGTGTGTGTGTGTGTGTGTGTGTGTGTGTGTGTGTGTGTGTGTGTGTGTGTGTGTGTGTGTTTGTGTACTCTCCTAGTTGTGGTCGAGTTACATCTCCTGCCCCGCCTCTTCACTGGTCATTATTACGTTACTCTTATTGCTCCATGAGTTTTATCGTAACTCTTCTTAAAGCTATGCATCAATCCTGCCTCCACTACATCACTCCCCAGACTATTCCACTTCCTGAAAACTCTATGACTGAAGAAATAGTTCCTAACATTCCTATGATTCATCTGAGACTTCAGCTTCCAACTGTGACCCCTTGTTGCTGTGTACCATCTCTTGAACATCCTGTCTCTGTCCACCTTGCCGATTCCTCTCAGTATTTTATGTGATGTTATCATATCCCCCCTATCTCTCCTGTCTTTCAGTGTCATCAGGCCGATTTCCCTTAATCTCTCCTCGTAGAACATGCCCCTTAACTCCGGGACTAGTCTTGTTGCAAACCTTTGCACTTTCTCTAGCCTCCTTACGAGCTTGGCTGGGTGGATTCCAAAGTGTTGCTACATACTCCAATATAGGCATAACGTACACTGTGCACAGGGGCCTGAGCGAGTCCTTATCGAGATGTCGGAATGCTGTTCTTAGGTTTGCCAGGCGCCCGTGTGCTGCAGCAGTTATATGGTTGATGTGCGCCTCGGGAGATGTGCCCGGCGTTATACTCACCCCAAGAAACGTTTTCTTTAGTGAGGTTTGTAGTCTCTGGCCCCCTAGATTGTACTCCGTCTGCGATCTTCTTTGCCCTTCCTTAATCTTCACGACTTCGGGGTTGAACTCCAGGAGAGAATTGCTTTACCAGGCCTGCAGCCTGTCGAGATCCCTTTGTAGTTCTGCCTGGTCCTCGTCCGATTGAATTCTTCTCATCAACTTCCCATCATCTGCAAACATGGACACTTCTGAGTCTATTCCTTTCGTCATGTTCACAAATAACAGAAACAGCACCGGTCCTAGGACCGATCCCTGTGGAAACCCGCTCGTCACAGACGCCCACTTTGACTCCTCCCCACGTACCATGACTCGTCGTTGTCTTTCTGACAGGTATTCCCAGATCCATTGTGCATTCCCTGTTATCCTTGCATAGTCCTCCAACTTTTGCACTAATATCTTGAGTGGAACTGTGTCAAACGCCTTCTTGCAGTCCAAGAAAATACAGTCCACTCACCCCTCTCTTTCTTGTCTTACTGCTGTCACCCTTTCATAGAACTTCAGTACCTCTGTGACACAGAATTTCGCATCCCTAAAATCGTGCAGGCTGTTGCTGATTAGCTCATTCTTTTCTAGGTGCTCCGCCACTCTTCTCCTGATAATCTTTTTCATGACTTTGCATACTATACACGTCAGTGACACTGGTCTGTAGTTTGATGCTTTGGATATGTCTCCTTTTTTAAAATTTGGGACTACATTTGCTGTCTCCCATACCTCAGGTAGTCGTTCTGTTTCAATAGAGGAAGAGAGAGAGAAACGTTAAGAGAAAGAGATGGAGAGAAAGAGGGACACAGGGAGGGGGATTGAAGTTGATAGAGAAGGGGAACTGGAGAGAAAAAGAGAGATAGAGAGAAAGAGGGGTAGAGGGATAAAGGAGGTTGGGTGGAGAGTTGTAAGGAGGGGAGAGATGGGGAGAGGGAGGGAGAGTGACAGGGAGAGTGATGGGGGTGGAGAAAGAGTGGGAAGGGAGCTAGAGGGAGAGAAAGGGGAAAAGGGAGAGAGGAAGAAAAAAAGAGAGGACTCACCTAGTTGTACTCACCTAGTTGAGGTTGCGGGGGTCGAGTCCGAGCTCCTGGCCCCGCCTCTTCACTGATCGCTACTAGGTCACTCTCCCTGAGCCGTGAGCTTTATCATACCTCTGCTTAAAGCTATGTATGGATCCTGCCTCCACTACATCGCTTCCCAAACTATTCCACTTACTGACTACTCTGTGGCTGAAGAAATACTTCCTAACATCCCTGTGATTCATCTGTGTCTTCAGCTTCCAACTGTGTCCCCTTGTTACTGTGTCCAATCTCTGGAACATCCTGTCTTTGTCCACCTTGTCAATTCCTCTCAGTATTTTGTATGTCGTTATCATGTCCCCCCTATCTCTCCTGTCCTCCAGTGTCGTCAGGTTGATTTCCCTTAACCTCTCCTCGTAGGACATACCTCTTAGCTCTGGGACTAGTCTTGTTGCAAACCTTTGCACTTTCTCTAGTTTCTTCACGTGCTTGGCTAGGTGTGGGTTCCAAACTGGTGCCGCATACTCCAATATGGGCCTAACATACACGGTGTACAGGGTCCTGAATGATTCCTTATTAAGATGTCGGAATGCTGTTCTGAGGTTTGCTAGGCGCCCATATGCTGCAGCAGTTATTTGGTTGATGTGCGCTTCAGGAGATGTGCCTGGTGTTATACTCACCCCAAGATCTTTTTCCTTGAGTGAGGTTTGTAGTCTCTGACCCCCTAGACTGTACTCCGTCTGCGGCCTTCTTTGCCCTTCCCCAATCTTCATGACTTTGCACTTGGTGGGATTGAACTCCAGGAGCCAATTGCTGGACCAGGTCTGCAGCCTGTCCAGATCCCTTTGTAGTTCTGCCTGGTCTTCGATCGAGTGAATTCTTCTCATCAACTTCACGTCATCTGCAAACAGGGACACCTCAGAGTCTATTCCTTCCGTCATGTCGTTCACAAATACCAGAAACAGCACTGGTCCTAGGACTGACCCCTGCGGGACCCCGCTGGTCACAGGTGCCCACTCTGACACCTCGCCACGTACCATGACTCGCTGCTGTCTTCCTGACAAGTATTCCCTGATCCATTGTAGTGCCTTCCCTGTTATCCCTGCTTGGTCCTCCAGTTTTTGCACCAATCTCTTGTGTGGAACTGTGTCAAACGCCTTCTTGCAGTCCAAGAAAATGCAATCCACCCACCCCTCTCTCTCTTGTCTTACTGCTGTCACCATGTCATAGAACTCCAGTAGGTTTGTGACACAGGATTTCCCGTCCCTGAAACCATGTTGGCTGCTGTTGATGAGATCATTCCTTTCTAGGTGTTCCACCACTCTTCTCCTGATAATCTTCTCCATGATTTTGCATACTATACATGTCAGTGACACTGGTCTGTAGTTTAATGCTTCATGTCTGTCTCCTTTTTTAAAGATTGGGACTACATTTGCTGTCTTCCATGCCTCAGGCAATCTCCCTGTTTCGATAGATGTATTGAATATTGTTGTTAGGGGTACACATAGCGCCTCTGCTCCCTCTCTCAATACCCATGGGGAGATGTTATCTGGCCCCATTGCCTTTGAGGTATCTAGCTCACTCAGAAGCCTCTTCACTTCTTCCTCGGTTGTGTGCACTGTGTCCAGCACTTGGTGGTGTGCCCCACCTCTCCGTCTTTCTGGAGTCCCTTCTGTCTCCTCTGTGAACACTTCTTTGAATCTCTTGTTGAGTTCTTCACATACTTCACGGTCATTTCTTGTTGTCTCTCCTCCTTCCTTCCTTAGCCTGATTACCTGGTCCTTGACTGTTGTTTTCCTCCTGATGTGGCTGTACAACAGTTTCGGGTCAGATTTGGCTTTCGCTGCTATGTCATTTTCATATTGTCTTTGGGCCTCCCTTCTTATCTGTGCATATTCGTTTCTGGCTCTACGACTGTTCTCCTTATTCTCCTGGGTCCTTTGCCTTCTTTGCCTCCCTGCACCTTTGGGTAAACCATGGGCTCATCCTGGCTTTTTCATTAATCCTGTTACCCTTGGGTACAAACCTCTCCTCAGCCTCCTTGCATTTTGTTGCTACATATTCCATCATCTCATTAACTGGCTTCCCTGCCAGTTCTCTGTCCCACTGAACCCCGTTCAGGTAGTTCCTCATTCCTCCTGTGTGTGTGTGTGTGTGTGTAGGTGTGTGTACTCACCTATTTTTGGTTGCAGGGGTCGAGTCTTAGCTCCTGGCCCCGCCTCTTTACCGGTTGCTACTGGGCCCTCTCTCTCCCTGCTCCATGAGCTTTATCAAACCTCGTCTTAAAACTGTGTATATTTCCTGCCTCCACTACGTCATTTTCTAGGCTATTCCACTGTGTGACAACTCTATGACTGAAGAAATACTTCCTAATATCTCTCTGACTCATTTGTGTCTTCAACTTCCAATTGTGGCCTCTTGTTTCTGTGTCCCCTCCCTGGAACATCCTGTCTTTGTCCACCTTGTCTATTCCACGCAGTATTTTATATGTCGTTATCATGTCTCCCCTGACCCTCCTGTTCTCCAGTGTCGTCAGGCCGATTTCCCTTAACCTTTCTTCATAGGACATTCCCCTTAGCTCTGGAACTAACCTTGTCGCAAACCTTTTTACTTTCTCTAGTTTCTTGACGTGCTTTATCAAGTGCGGGTTCCAAACAGGTGCTGCATACTCCAGTATGGGTCTGACATACACGGTGTACAGTGTCTTAAACGATTCCTTACTAAGGTATCGGAATGCTGTTCTCAGGTTTGCCAGGCGCCCATATGCTGCAGCAGTTATCTGGTTGATGTGTGCTTCTTTTGACATGCTCGGTGTTATACTCACCCCAAGAACTTTCTCCTTGAGTGAGGTTTGCAGTCTTTGGCCACCTAGCCTATACTCTGTCTGTGGTCTTCTGTGCTCTTCCCCTATCTTCATGACTTTGCATTTGGCAGGATTAAATTCGAGAAGCCATTTGCTGGACCAGGTGTCCAGTCTGTCCAGGTTTCTTTGAAGTCCTGCCTGGTCCTCATCTGATTTAATTCTCCTCATTAACTTCACATCATCTGCAAACAGGGACACTTCTGAATCTAACCCTTCCATCATGTCGTTCACATATACCAAAAATAGCACTGGTCCTAGGACCGACCCCTGTGGAACCCCGCTCGTCACAGGTGCCCACTGTGATTCATCATTACGTACCATGAATCGTTGTTGCCTCCCTGTCAGGTATTCTCTGATCCATTGCAGTGCCCTTCCTGTTATATGCGCCTGATGCTCTAGCTTCTGCACTAATCTCTTGTGAGGAACTGTGTCAAAGGCCTTCTTGCAATCCAAGAAGATGCAATCAACCCACCCCTCTATCTCGTGTCTTACTTCTGTTATTTTATCATAAAACTCCAGAAGGTTTGTGACGCAGGATTTGCCTTCCATGAATCCGTGCTGGTTGGCATTTATACTCTTGTTCCGTTCCATTTGCTCCACCACTCTCCTCCTGATAATCTTCTCCATAACTTTGCATACTATACACGTCAATGACACAGGTCTATAGTTTAGTGCCTCTTTTCTGTCTCCTTTTTTAAAAATGGGAACTACGTTTGCCGTCTTCCCCTTTTATAGTTTGGCCTGACCCCTTCAGTTCCTGTTACCTTCTCCACTTGTAACTCTACTATATAATCAAAACTCAGCACCACATGATCGCTAGCTCCAAGGGGCCTCTCGTAAGTGATGTCATCAATGTCTGAACTGCTCAGGGTGAACACAAGATCCAGTCTTGCTGGCTCATCCTCCCCTCTCTCTCTGGTTGTGTCCCTGACATGTTGATGCATGAGGTTTTCAAGTACCACATCCATCATCTTGGCTCTCCATGTTTCGGGACCCCCATGTGGCTCCAGGTTTTCCCAGTCGATCTCCCTGTGGTTGAAATCGCCCATTACCAGTAACTTTGCTCTGCTCGAGTGAGCTCTTCTTGCCACCTCAGCCAGTGTGTCCACCATCACCCTGTTGTTTTCTTCGTACTCCTCTCTTGGCCTCCTGCAGTTCTGTGGTGGGTTATACATCACTCCAATGACTACTTTATGTTCTCCGGACTGAATTGTACCTACAATGTAGTCTCTTTCTCCAATCATGTCCATGCCTTCCATTTCCTCAAATCCCCATCGGTGTTTTATGAGCAGTGCAACCCCTCCTCCCCCTCTACTCCTTCTATCTTTCCTCAGGATCTGATATCCCATTGGGAAGATTGTGTCTGTTATTGTCTCAGCGAGTTTTGTTTCTGTGACTGCTATGATGTCTGGGGATTTTTCACTGATTCTTTCGTTCCACTCATGTTTATTCGTTATTCCATCCGCGTTTGTGTACCAAACTTTCAGTTTCTTTTCTATCATTGTGGTCATGCAAGAATATTGGGGTTGGGGGAGCGAGAGCCTTGGTGGGTGCCTATATGGGGCTGTGGTGTAGGTGGGGTTTGTGATGATGGGTGTGTGTGTGTGTGTGTGTGTGTGTGTGTGTGTGTGTATAAGTGCTCCGAAAATTAAATGTCTACACGCATAGTTCTCACTCAAAATTGCGAATCTACATGCAAGCTGCTCATATCAGATGTTTTATCCACAAAATGTTTCACAATAGTCTTTTTATCTCCTAAACTCCATGCCCCAACCTTCTACCTTGGAAAACCCAATACCCATCCTAAAAGCTGAACTCCTTGCCTCTTATTCCAGAACCATTTTCCCTGTTTGCGAAGCCCATGTCCCTGAACGCCGTGGGCGCGTGAGGGCGCTGCGACGTGCTCTGCGGGGAGAATTTCTTGCAGCCTCACTATCCAGAAATGTTACCATTAACTTTTATATCCTTCTTCTATTGCTGCTCATTCTGGATAAAGTGCAGCAGGATGCAGGCGGGGCGACCATCTTCACTTTTCTCACCACTACGCTCTATATCACCACGTTTCCACACTCTGCACCACCACTCTAAAATGCTTTCACATCTTCCACCATCACACCATTACATCGTACACCATTGCGCCCTGATAATCACATCAGTATACAACCACTACGCCTCAAAGCATCGTAAAACTACACCTGTGTAACCATGCCTTCACTCCCTGTACCAGCACGACCTAAAGCAGTACATCACGCTATCACGTCCCTATTCCCTGTAGTACAACGCCCTGCACCACTACGCATAACGTCCTCACGTCCTGCACCACCACACCATCAAGCCCTTCAATGCCACACCATCACTACCTGCACTACAACGCCATGACGCTACAACCCATGTTTTCACTCCACCAGGCCTGTACGCACTGTAAGACCACACCTCACTGATATATCAGTGGTAATTTCATACGACTTGGATTCATCCATACGTTGTTTTTGTAAGCTAAAGCATAGTTCAGTATGATTTATCTTTTACCCTATGGGAAGCCATGTATTTTTGTGAGAAAAGCTTCTTGGTCATTACCGTAGTTGAACTACGTCGAAATAATTTAATTTTAGTCTATTAAACGTAACTGGAACCCTACATATTGCGTTTTATAGCTGCAACATTTTTCTGCACATGTATTTTATTATTTTATTAATTGAATGTTAATTATATTTATAATCATGCAAAATTACTGTGCAGCATACCTGCCTGTTGTCGGTATTAGGTGCGTAACACCTAATACCGATAGCAGGCAAATATGCTTCGGCCTCCGTGAGACACACCTCCATTTTTTTCCAGTCTTGTTGCCTGCTCACTTAGATAAATATAAATGACGTTAAAGTCGGCTTCTCACCAGACCAGAAGTTAGACTTCGAGCCTAATAAAAGCCTGTTTTTCGAGTTCAACAAAACAATAAATAAAACAGCTCAGTATTTGTATTATAGCCGGCAGTAGTTACTTCTTAATAACTTCCATGTTTAGTATTTCTCAGGTTTCAGAAAGCATCAGAATTCATTGAAGTTATTTGCATTATTCAAAAATATATGAAAAGTAATTATAGTAATTCGATGTATTTCAGTACTGATTCAAATATTTCCTCAGGTTCAAAGAAGCAAAGAATTTTAAGTCTTACATGAAACAAAATCCTAGGGGATATTAAATTAAGGAAATTAACAATTACTTTAGAGATAAAGATTATCACTGGTCAACAAAATATCGTTGCCAAAGATATTTGAAGATATTTAGGTTATTTTGGGGTTACTGAATTCGTGTCAGTAGATTTTTCAAATTGGCTCTAGCTTGTGAGATATTGCATACCTATCCTCAGTTAACAGGAAATTTAGCCATAACGCGTGTATATGTAGTGACAACTTGTATATACAGATAGGTTTTATTAAGATTAGAATTATATTTTTAAGTGATTTAATATTTAACGCATAATTGTATCAACAACGACCATGTGACAATATTGTAACCTTTATTTTGTAATATTTTTGCTATATAAACATCAATTCTTCACGAAGAGTCTGCTTAAACAATCCCGAAGAATTTTGCTACATTTGTGGAGAATATTCCTTGCAAAAGCAACGAAAAAAATATACATTTTTAATAAAAATAGTATTTTTCTTATTTTGGGTGAAGCCTGGAGAACATAAGTCTTGGGCTCCCTACATGGTCTGCAAAATATGTGTAGAAAAATAGGGAAAGGAAAAATTTGAACTTCTGTGTGCCTGTGGTGTGGAGAGAACCAAAGAACCACCAGGAGGATTGTTATTTCTGTATGGGGAATGTGAAAGGTTTCAATCGATACAAGAAAGTCAAGTGGGAATATCCTGATTTGGAGTCAGCAAAAAGAGTTGTGTCACACAGCGAAGACCTTTCCCATACCAGTGTTTACAACACTGCCTGACCGTCTGTTTCAGATATTGAAAAAACTCAGTGTTTAGGATATAACACAGGTGAAAGTAGTGGAACCGAATATGAAGTATGCATTTCAATACCCCAGAAGTTCTCCCAAGAAGAACTCAGTGATCTGATATGTATCCTCAGTTTGTCAAAGCAAATAACTATCTACCAGAAGAAGTTAAAATAACGGCTTATCGGACATAAGAGGTTGAACTCCTGCCTTACTTCAGCTAAGATGAAGATCATGTATACTGCAGTAACATCTCTGGACTTCTTTGAATGGGTCTTGAATATCAACAAGGAGATGGGCAGCTGTTTATAGACAGCTCCATTAGAAGCTTGAAATGTATCTTATTGCATAATGGTAATCAATATGCATCTCTTCCAATTACTCAACAAAACTGTGCTGGTGACTAACACAGAAGGAAATAGTACAAACAACGTTTTCATATGCAGTAAATAGTGGTATTCTTATTATTATATAGAATGAAGTGCCAGTTTGTATATGATTCGACTTTTGAGTGATCTAAAAGTTAATTTCAATGCGATTTCAATATATATTTTTTTACATCTTGTATGTTTTGCAGTCGGATACAAACTGTATCAGAAACTAGAGCCAATGAAGTAAAACCGATGATGTATTTGGAATCAACATCACCAACTTACCCTAAAATCGGTGTGATATCATTGACTATAAAATTAGGGTTGATGAGTGAATTCTTTTTATAACTGCAGATTTAAAAATATAGTCCAGTGTTACCATGTTACATAATTTGAGATTTTATACAGTTTCCAATGTCCATCTTAAGTTTATTGTGAGATTTTCATACAGCTCCCAAATCACTAACCTTAAATTAATATAGAACTAATCACATTTCAAATAGAATTGATTAACTTCATTAAGAAAAGTATGTGACACTGTCCACACGTAACAACAATATGATAAAAACTGAGGTACAGTCAAGAGGAAACAAGAGAGTCTAACACTAGCCTGTACAAACCTGGCATCTCAGAGGTTAGAGACACGTGAGACTCTGACGTGAAAACATTACTAAGTCCTTAACTTTCACGCCAGTGTGTGAAGTGTGATGAGACTAAGTTAGGTCAGCTGTGTAGTGGAGAAAACATTGTCGTCGTCACACCCAGCAGGAAGACCCCCTGACATCCCACTGTGACGATCCTAACGAAGACCCGTGGATGAGCACACATCTGATCAACAGGTGTTTCTTACCCAATTGAGTTGGCTGGTGTCCGAAACCCGACTGACCAGGCTGGTGGTCCTGACCAATCTGTAAGCGATTCTAGAGCACCTGTGGAGAAATTTTCTCCAGAAAGGAGGGGTATAGGCACCCTTCAGCGTTTTCAGCCATTTTACCCTCTCAGAAAGGGCAAATGACGTCTTGTTACTTGATCACCTACAACACCCAAACAAGTCTACACACTCTACCATTGGTACCATGCTTGTATATTTGATAATAGGCCATAATGATAGATACAAAATATTAGATATAACATAAACCAACCCTGAAGAACATAATCCAAGACATAGAGTCATACCTGAAATTATTATAACTTAAATGTCACCATCCAGACCATGAATAATGATAGAATGTATTTTAATCACTTTTCTTAGACCAATTTGTATAAGAATATGATAGAGCATAGAGGATCTGATCTACGATAAAGAAGGTTCAGTCGTTTATAACAATGACCATTAATATCAGTATTTAGTCAGGAAAATAAATATATATATATTTTAGGTAAAAAATTGTTTAATGCTTATCTTGATACTGGATGACCCACCTGGGTTTAGAGCTTCCAGTGAATAATAATAATAATAATAATAATAATAATAATAATAATAATAATAATTCGTATCTTCTAGCAAATCTTATTGTTTAAATTTCATTAATTCTTTAATTGTTGTTTATTTTTTATTATTAACAGAATTAACATAGAAAAAAGCCTTTAGCACTATATGGGCCTTTGCTCGAATTTAAATATATTTAAATTAAAAATAATAAAGGATTAATATCATATCGTTTAGAGACTAATGTTACAAGAACTGAAGCAGCTTTCAAGACTTGTAAGAATTAGGCACCATAAGTATGTCACTTTCTCTCAGGTGAGAACCTAAGTGAAGGTATAACTTCGTAAATTGATAAAGAGTGTGACTTCACTACAACGGTCACGCGTTTGCACGCCCCCATTTCTGCACGCCCCCATTTCTGCACGCCCCCATATCTGCACGCCTCCATGCCTGCCCGCCCCAAGTACTGCACATCCACGCAGCTTGTGTCCATTCACTACACCAGTACACACCACATGACCACGTGCTCTGCTTCTATGCACCATGCTACCATACATCATACCATCATGTAGCAAACACGCTCACACCACACCACACAGCCATACAACACAACATGAGGCTCAAAATCACTCCACCACCACACCATCAGACATCATACCACCACACAAAACATCAATATACACCATATAATTTTGTAACACCATGTCACAACATATCACCACCACAACACAAATACCACAAAGTCACCTACCATTTCATTATGCACCATATAATTTAACACATCACCAGGCACAACACCAATAAGCACCACGCAACCATACACATCATCATGCATCACACCACTGTGCACCATACCATCATGCACCACACTACCATGCATTACACAATGCACAACAGCACCGTACACCACAATCATCACGCAATGCACCCCACCAACATGCATCACACCACTATGTATCACACCACCATGTATCACACTACCATGTATCCCACTACCATGCACCACACCACCATGCATCACACCACCATGTATCACACTATAATACACCACACTACTATGCACCACACCACCATGCATCACACTATCATATACCACACCACTATGCACCACACCATGCACAACACCACGTTTGACACTACCATGCACCACACCACCATGCATCACACTACCATGTATAGCACTACCATGCATCATGATATCATGCACCACACCACTATGTAACACGCCACCATGTATCACACCACCAACTACCATGCACCACACCACCATGCATCACACCACCATGTATCACACTATAATACACCACACTACTATGCACCACACCACCATGCATCACACCAATATGTATCACACTATCATGTACCACACCACTATGCACCACACCGCCATGTATCACACTACCACGCACCACACCACCATGCATCACACTGCAATGCCCCACACCACCACGCATCACAACATATATCACACCACCATGCATCACACCATCATGCATCACACTATCATGCATCACGCTACCATGCACCACACCAATATGCATTTCCTGATGTAGGTTCCCGGTACCAAGGTTCTACAATCTTCCTTATTTAGGTGGAGGTCAGTGAATCTTCAGGGACCCTTACGACCCTCCCGAGGGGCTGAAGTTGCCTCTCAGGAAAGATTCAGTCCCAGGACCAAAATGTGATTCCTCTCAGCCGCCGTACCCGACACTTGGTTGAGGTGTTGGGTTGCTGTGTTATGGGTAGTGGAAGATTATTGCATGGGTGAATGAATACCGTGGGATATTGTGGTGGGAGGCATTGTCCTGGGTGAGGAGTATATTGTGAGCCTGTTAAAAGCCTTCGACACAGTTATTTGAAAAGGTTTCGTTACTTGACTCTTGACCAGGACCGGAACGTTTTCTAATATGTCCAGATGTTTGTTAACGTTTCTTTTAAACCAACGAAGCGATATCAATTACCAATGTTTATTCCAACACTAAAAACCACAATGACAACCAAATGTAATAATGGAGTTAACCACAAAGAGTTAACATCAAGATGAACATGCAAGGTTAAGATTATAATAGGTTCAGGAAATTTAACTGGTAAAATCATTTTTATCAAAATATATAAATTATAAATGAAGTAATGCTTATTGCATAAGTTGTATTAACCCAAAGGGTTAATTAAAACCCTTTGGGGGCCAAGGCTCGAAAAATTGCGAAATTTGAATTGTATTTCCCATGAGTGGATAGTGTGTTAATGTAAGGTAAATGAGCCCATATAAATAAATATGTGAAAGTTTATTTTCGATCAATTGCAAATATGCGAACACCGACAAAACTCGGTCGTACCATCAAAGGGTCAACAATTTTTAAATGTTGCATAGTTGCAGTTGTTAATAAAACAGCAAATAACTATTTTTTTAATTTATTATACAAAAAAGACGATATCGAAAACATAAATTAAACTTGTTTTCAAACATTTTGTAAGTAATAAAAAAATACCAAAATGAACCAAGTAGCAACACGGACACATTGCAAAGGGATAAAAAATTTAATTCCTGTATTCCTGAGTTTCCTGAGAAAGAACACAGATTCTAGATCGCTAATTTGTGCAATGAAACTTTAAGAAGCAATTTCTATCCTTCTTGATGCATAGATTTACTTAGCATATGGCACAGGAAAATGAGGATGTGACATGTTTGTGTTTGCTGCAAAACTTGTATGTAAGTAGCTTGCCTGGCACTGGCCAGTTTCCTAGTTGTTTATCCAACCTCACACTGTCATCTGGCCTTTCTGCACATTGGTACTGCACTGCAGATGGCAATTGCAAGGTTGGCAAATCATTACTGTCACCATTGGAATTATTTGGTGAAGCTCTTGGACTTGTTCTTATGTTGCTGCGTCTAAACTTTTGTCAGTTGGATCTTGCAGTGATAGAGATGTCAAGCCTGAATAGCTTCAGTGACATGCACTTGGCTTTTAGTAACCGATAATCACGGCAGTAAAGAAGCCATGCATTCACAACTGAGAGATCAAGAACATAGGCAAACAGCCATATGTACCAACATTTAGATTTCATAGGTGTTTTGTACAGATGCACCAACATGTTACTTTTGTCAGTATCTCCCATGTGTGCATTATAGTTCTTGATGACTGCAGGGCACTGTAACCGAATTTTGGTCTTTGTGTCCTTGTTATATCTGTCAATAAAAGTGACAGGATTAACCCCAACATCATTTGTCACTAAAGTCACAGCTTTGTTCTCCTTCCATCTTACAACAAGGATACCATCATTGGTTTTGAAGTCAAGAGAGCCCCTGGGCACTACGTTCTTTTCCATTTGTTTGACAGGCATCAGTTCAGGCTTACCACATCTATTTTTACGTACTATTCCAGTGTATCTGCAGTTATACTTTTCTCTTAGCAACTGGAGCAAAGGTGGCTTTGAAAAAAAATTGTCAGCATAGATTGCTGATGTATTTCTTTGGTTGAAAGTTGTTGCAAGTACCAGAACAATCTTTGAACTTATTGGTAGTTTAGTTTCTTCATGTGGCAG
Organism: Cherax quadricarinatus; assembly: GCF_038502225.1. Lineage (NCBI taxonomy): Eukaryota > Metazoa > Arthropoda > Malacostraca > Decapoda > Parastacidae > Cherax > Cherax quadricarinatus. Next base: position 39,910 of record NW_027196433.1, read on the forward strand.
CTTTATAGGATGGTTGTCAAAAGTTATTTTGCCTTTATACGTAAGTGTATTATCCCATCTTCACTTGCAGGACAAAATAGCTTGACACCCCACTTGTCTGGTTTGGTTTTGATGTACTGCCTTAGGTTTCCAGCGGTTTTATCCTTGAAATCAGCCATAACTTTATCAACAGACTACTTATGTGTAGCTGGAACTTTCAAGCAAGCATTATGTTGTTAGGTAAGACACATATGCAACAGTTAGGTATCTTTATTTCCATAGACCATAGACTATGGAACAAGACTCTTCTCCAGACTGAGGGACTGACCACCTCAAAACTTCAAGGGTGATGGACTGATTACATCGTCTTCACGTCTCATCTGCTTCTATCAACTTTTCTGTACTCGACTGAAGAAGCCTACTGTGAAGGCGAAACGTTTCGAAATGAAGATACCTAACTGTTGCATATGTGTCTTACCTAACAACCTCTCGGTATTTTATACTATTTTGATGTTCACTCTGTCAGACACTGCAACACAATGGTATCTTAGTACAGAACAGAAAACAACTTGGACAGCTTCTACTAGTAAGAATGGCTGGATTTGAGAGGGACTTGACCTCCCAACGACAACATTCCTACCTCTACTAGTGGCCTACATCTCACCTCCTGGCGGTATATAAGGCTCCAACCTGTCACTTCAACTCCATGTTGTTTCAGACTATGGAACAAGACTCTTCTCCCGACTGAGGGACTGACCACCTCAAAACTTCAAGGGTGATGGACTGATTACATCGTCTTCACGTCTCTTCTGCTTCTATCAACATTTCTGTACTCGACTGAAGAAACCTACTGTGTAGGCGAAACGTTTCGAAATAAAGATACCTAACTGTTGCATATATATCTTACCTAACAACCTGTCGGTATTTTGTACCATTTTGATGTTCACTCAAGCAAGCATTAGTTAGTGCAGTGTAAAGAGGCCTTATTTTGTGGAATCTGTCGTTATCCTTCTTTTGTGTGTTATCACTGAAATGAATTGTATGCCTAAGCAACCTAAACCTCTTAGTTCCTATGACTTCTGTAACCTGAGGTGCCTTAGTTCAAGTTGCCCAATAGTTCTGAATGCATGGGTGTGACATGATACACCACTGGCTCTGGTGGCCTGGTGGTTAACGCTCTCGCTTCACACGGTGAGGGCCTGGGTTCGATTCCCAGCCAGAGTAGAAACATTGGACGTGTTTCTTTCCACCTGTTGTCTATGTTCCCCATCAGTAAAATGGGTACCTGGGTGTTAGTCGACTGGTGTGGGTCGCATCCTGGGACACTGACCTAAGGAGGCCTGGTCACAGACCGGGCCGCGGGGGCGTTGACCCCCGGAACTCTCTCCAGGTAAACTCCAGGTAAACTGTCACTCAGGGAAGGCTTTTGATTGGTCAGAAATAGAGAATGGGAACCTAGATGCACAGAAACATGCTTTCAGAAATGATAATTGTCGTTCTTGCCCAACAAAGGGGAACAAGAACGACAATTTCATTACTCATCACATAGCCTCTTGTGCTAGTTAATAGTTGCCAAAGGAACTTGTCGGTGGTATGTGTGTGTCTGTGTACTCGCCTCTTTACTCACATATTTGGATTCATATATTTGTGGTTGAAGAGGTCGAGACTCAGCTGCTGGCCCTGCCTCTTCACTGAGTGCTACTAGGTCCTCTCTCTCTCTGCTCCATGAGTTTTATCATACCTCATCTTAAAGCTATGTATGGTTCCTGCCTCCACTACCTCACTTTCTAGGCTCTTCCACTTCCTGACTATTCTATGACTGAAGAAATGCTTCCAAACATCCCTTAGACTTATCTGGGTCTACAACTTCCGATTGTGACCCTTTGTTTCTGTGTTCCCTCTCTGGAACATCCTCTGTCTGTCCACCTTGGTTATTCCATGTAATATTTTGTATGTTATCATGTATCCTTTAACCCTCCTGTCCAGTGTCGTCACGCCGATTTCCTTCTCACAAACCTTTTCACTTTCTCTAATTTCTTGATGTGCTTGATCAAGTGTGGGTTCCAAACAGGTTCTGCATACCCCAGTATGGGCCTGACGTACACAGTGTGCAGTGTCTTGAACGATTCCTTACTAAGGTATCGGAACGCTATTCTCAGGTTTGCCAGGCACCCATATGCTGCAGCAGTTATCTGGTTGATGTGTGCTTCCGGAGACATGCTCGGTGTTATACTCATCCTCCTTGAGAGACGTTTGCAGTCTTTGGCCACCTAGCCACCTGCTACTGGGTCCTCTCTCCCTACTCCATGAGCTTTATCAAACGTCGTCTTAAAACTATGTATGGTTCCCGCCTCCACTACATCACTTTCTAGGCTATTCCACTGCCTGACAACTCTATGTCTGAAGAAATACTTCTTAACATTCCTTTGACAAAATGGTAGAAGGTACACGATTTCAGCACTGCTATGCTTATACACCTGTAGACAAGGAAACTAATGGATAGCTGGACAGAATGACTACACAGTAAGTGAACATATTCATTTAGCCCAAGAAGGATTATGCAACTTAATGGAAAATGCAGCTTAATAGAATGAGATCGAAATTTTGACTTATTTACAACAAATACGGAAAACATTAAAGCTGAGACAATGAGGAAGAGAAAGGGATAGATCTGGAATTGGGTAAAAATATGGTTCATATTGAGAAGGAAATTAAAGACAAGAATAGACCACTGAAAATATTCGCAATTGGAGAGTTACAAGGTTATACAAATTAAGAAAAATCTTTCAAAGGAGAGTAAAGTGTAATTAAAAGATTTAAAAAAAAATGTCAGGAAGCTGAATGAGGATAGAAGTGAGGGGAAAAAATGAAATTTTATTTAGAGATTAAAAGGACGGTACAAGCTCATAATACGGTTTTTCAGAAAAAAAATACAGGATACATGAAAATCATATCGTAGCAAATAGGAAAAAGGGCAACATTAATATAGCTGGAATAATAGTAAAAATATAAGAACTTGAGGATATTATAAACGAAAAGAAACATGATTTAGTTGGTCTAACTGAAACCAAACTGAAGAAGCGTATTTCAAATATGTTTGTATTTCACAGAAATTACTCGGTGTGCAGAAGAGACAGAATAGGAAAGAAATACATAGTGGCAATATTAGTAAAAGACTATAAGTTACGGAAAGCGAAATCCAGATTACTAAAAAAAATTGAAATTTTTAGGGATAAATCCCAAAATAAAGATGAGAAACTATTAATAGTATATGTATTGTAACAGTTTATTAATACTTGAGAAAGAGAAGCATTCGATTCCATAATTTATTGATTACATAGTATCTTTAGGGAACTATTCATGAAATGTGACTGAGATAAGGAAAAGTTATTGTACTCTGAGAGTTTAACTTACGACTAATGAGGCTAGAATTGCAATTAAATATGAAGACATTCTTTTATGATTCAGCATATAAATGAAGTCAAAATAATCAATAATGCGAGAATGCAACACTCCATTATTAGATTTAAAAGTTACTTTAACATGGGAGGAAATTTTCAACGTTACTTAAACCTACTTAGAAAAAGTGATCAAGTTCTATTTGAAATAACATATGTGGTGGAATATGACAGAGACGATAAGATTATAAGAAATGTAATTTTAATGCATTAAAACAGTAAGAGAAATTCCGTGGAAGGCATGATGTAAACCGAATATAAAACAACCAGGTATGAGACAGCAGAATGAAAGGACATGGAAATAATTACAGAAATATAAACACATAAGCAGTATAACATGATCCATTATTGACAACGTTTCGCCGACACAGTGGGCTAAATTTATCAAGTCACAAAATTGATAAAGTCCACTGTGTGGGTGAAACGTTGTCAACAAAGGATCACATTATACTGCCTATGTTTTTATATTTCCATTATGTCGGTATTTTATACCATTTATTTCCAAAGAGGAAATAAAGAAATTGGTACGAGATACTGATAAGAAAGTGCTATTGGGAGCAGACAGGATACCATCCACCTGGACTGATACCAGGAACAAAGGAGACATGATAACCAAAAATAACTTCCCGAACCGGTTTGGAAGAGAAGATAAAGAACTGTATTTAAATCCTGCAGCAAAGATCAATAGACGACAAAGTTTTAAACTGAGAAAAAAGTGGAGAGGATATTAGATAATACAGTGGAACGATAGTGGAAAGCACTAAAACAGGAATTAGTGGTAAAACCATTGGGGATTTTAAATTACATCGTGATCTAGTTTCTGAAGACTAGACACAATGGGCCACTTCTGCTCTAGTAGTTATGAATATGTAATTACAAGCACATAGACTTACACACACACTCACTCACACTCACTCACACTCACTCACACTCACTCACACTCACACACACACACACACACACACACACGGAAGGCAAATCCTGTGTCACAAACCTTCTGGAGTTTTATGATAAAATAACAGAAGTAAGACAAGAGAGAGAGGGGTGGGTTGATTGCATCTTCTTGGACTGCAAGAAGGCCTTTGACACAGTTCCTCACAAGAGATTAGTGCAGAAGCTAGAGCATCAGGCGCATATAACAGGAAGGGCACTGCAATGGATCAGAGAATACCTGACAGGGAGGCAACAACGAGTCATGGTACGTAATGATGTATCACAGTGGGCACCTGTGACGAGCGGGGTCCCACAGGGGTCGGTCCTAGGACCAGTGCTATTTTTGGTATATGTGAACGACATGACGGAAGGGTTAGACTCAGAAGTGTCCCTGTTTGCAGATGATGTGAAGTTAATGAGGAGAATTAAATCTGATGAGGACCAGGCAGGACTTCAAAGAGACCTGGACAGACTGGACACCTGGTCCAGCAAATTGCTTCTCGAATTTAATCCTGCCAAATGCAAAGTCATGAAGTTAGGGGAAGGGCACAGAAGACCACAGACAGAGTATAGGCTAGGTGGCCAAAGACTGCAAACCTCACTCAAGGAGAAAGATCTTGGGGTGAGTATAACACCGAGCATGTCTCCGGAAGCACACATCAATCAGATAACTGCTGCAGCATACGGGCGCCTGGCAAACCTGAGAACAGCATTCCGATACCTTAGTAAGGAATCATTCAAGACACTGTACACCGTGTATGTCAGGCCCATACTGGAGTATGCAGCACCTGTTTGGAACCCGCACTTGATAAAGCACGTCAAGAAACTAGAGAAAGTACAAAGGTTTGCGACAAGGTTAGTTCCAGAGCTAAGGGGAATGTCCTATGAAGAAAGATTAAGGGAAATCGGCCTGACGACACTGGAGGACAGGAGGGTCAGGGGAGACATGATAACGACATATAAAATACTGCGTGGAATAGACAAGGTGGACAAAGACAGGATGTTCCAGGGAGGGGACACAGAAACAAGAGGCCACAATTGGAAGTTGAAGACACAAATGAGTCAGAGAGATAGTAGGAAGTATTTCTTCAGTCATAGAGTTGTAAGGCAGTGGAATAGCCTAGAAAATGACGTAGTGGAGGCAGGAACCATACACAGTTTTAAGACGAGGTTTGATAAAGCTCATGGAGCGGGGAGAGAGAGGGCCTAGTAGCAACCGGTGAAGAGGCGGGGCCAGGAGCTAGGACTCGACCCCTGCAACCACAAATAGGTGAGTACAAATAGGTGAGTACACAAGCGGGGTTCCACAGGGGTCAGTCCTAGGACCTGTGCTGTTCTTGGTATATGTGAACGACATAACGGAAGGGATAGACTCAGAAGTGTCCTTGTTTGCAGATGATGTGAAGTTAATGAGAAGAATCAAATCGGATGAGGATCAGGCAGGACTACAAAGAGACCTGGACAGACTACAAGCCTGGTCCAGCAACTGGCACCTTTAGTTTAACCCTGCCAAATGCAAAGTCATGAAGATTGGGGAAGGGCAAAGAAGACCGCAGACACAATATAGTTTAGATGGCCAAAGACTGCAAACCTCACCCAAGGAAAAAGATCTGGGGGTGAGTATAACACCGAGCATATCTCCTGAAGCGCACTTCAATCAGATAACTGCTGCAGCATACGGGCGCCTGGCAAACCTATGGATAGCGTTCCGATACCTCAGTAAGGATTCGTTCAAGACTCTGTATACCATTTACGTCAGGTCCATACTGGAGTATGCAGCACTAGTTTGGAATCCACACCTAGTCAAGCACGTCAAGAAATTAGATAAAGTGCAAAGGTTTGCAACAAGACTAGTCCCAGAGCTACGGGGATTGTCCTACGAAGAAAGGTTGAGGGAAATAGGCCTGACGAAACTGGAGGACAGGAGGGTCAGGGGAGATATGATAACGACATATAAAATACTGCGCAGAATAAACAAGGTTGACAAAGACGGGATGTTCCAGAGAGGGGACACAGACACAAGAGGTCACAATTGGAAGTTGAAGACTCAGATGAATCAAAGGGATGTTAGGAAGTATTTCTTCAGTAATAGAGTAGTCAGGCCGTGGAATAGCCTAGAAAGTGACGTAGTGGAGGCGGGAACCATACACAGTTTTAAGGCGAGGTCTGATAAAGCTCATGGGGGCAGGGAGAGAGAGGACCTAGTAGCAATCAGCGAAGAGGCGGGGCCCTGCAACCACAAATAGATGAGTACAAATAGGTGAGTACACACACACACACACACACACGCACGCACCTCAGTAAGGAATCGTTCAAGACACTGTACACCGTGTTCATCAGACCCATATTAGAGTATGCAGCACCAGTTTGGAACCCACGTCTGGTCAAGCATGTCGAGAAATTAGAGAAACTGCCACAAGACTAGTCCCAGAGCTAAGGAGAACGTCCTACGAAGAAAGGTTAAGGGAAATTGTCCTGACGAAACTGGAGGACAACAGGGTTAGGGGAGACATGATAACGACATGTAAAGTACTGCTATGAATTGACACGGTAGACGAAGACAGGATGTTCCAGAGATGAAGACTCCGATGAGTCAGAAGGATGAAGATTGAGACACTTATGCAACATATATGAATCTTTACTGAAGAAATGTTTCATCAGACGAGGTCTGATGAAACTCATGGAGCAGGAGAGAGACCGGGCCAGGAGGTAAGACTCCACCTTTACAACCACAAATAGGTGAGCATGCACACACACACACACACACACACACAAACCTACACACACAAACACACCTACACCTACTCACACACACACACCTACACACACACACATACACACACCTACACACACCTACACACACCTACACACACCTACACACACACACACACACACACACACACACACACACACACACACACACACACACATACACCTACACACACACACACCTACACACACACACACACACACAAACACACACACACACACACACACACACACACACACACACACACATATACACACATCCACACACACACCTACACACACACACACACACACACACACACACACCTACACACACACACACACACACACACACACCTACACACACACACACACACACACACACACACACACACACACACACACACACACACACACTGGAGGACCAAGCAGGGATAACAGGGAAGGCACTACAATGGATCAGGGAATACTTGTCAGGAAGACAGCAGCGAGTCATGGTACGTGGCGAGGTGTCAGAGTGGGCACCTGTGACCAGCGGGGTCCCACAGGGGTCAGTCCTAGGACCAGTGCTGTTTCTGGTATTTGTGAACGACATGCCGGAAGGAATAGACTCTGAGGTGTCCCTGTTTGCAGATGACGTGAAGTTGATGAGAAGAATTCACTCGATCGAAGACCAGGCAGAACTACAAAGGGATCTGGACAGGCTGCAGACCTGGTCCAGCAATTGGCTCCTGGAGTTCAATCCCACCAAGTGCAAAGTCATGAAGATTGGGGAAGGGCAAAGAAGGCCGCACACGGAGTACAGTCTAGGGGGTCAGAGACTACAAACCTCACTCAAGGAAAAAGATCTTGGGGTGAGTATAACACCAGGCACATCTCCTGAAGCGCACATCAACCAAATAACTGCTGCAGCATATGGGCGCCTAGCAAACCTCAGAACAGCATTCCGACATCTTAATAAGGAATCGTTCAGGACCCTGTACACCGTGTACGTTAGGCCCATATTGGAGTATGCGGCACCAGTTTGGAACCCACACCTAGCCAAGCACGTAAAGAAACTAGAGAAAGTGCAAAGGTTTGCAACAAGACTAGTCCCAGAGCTAAGAGGTATGTCCTACGAGGAGAGGTTAAGGGAAATCAACCTGACGACACTGGAGGACAGGAGAGATAGGGGGGACATGATAACGACGTACAAAATACTTAGAGGAATTGACAAGGTGGACAAAGACAGGATGTTCCAGAGATTGGACACAGTAACAAGGGGGCACAACACACACACACACACACACACACACACACACACACACACACACACACACACACACACACACACACACACAAGCCAGGGAGATGAAAGACAAGGGTAGTTGAGTTAGTGACTCCAGTGTATAGTGTATACAGTGATAGAGGAGTTAGTGAATACAGTGAAGAAGAAATAGAAGAGGAGCCGGAACGGGAAGCATCTTACAGTGCATGAGTGAAGCAGTGCAGGCAGCTCTGGAGAGCTGAATATCATACTTAAGACACTAATTACTGACAGAGGAGTAGAACTGGGGAAGGGGAATAAAGGTGCGGACCAGAGGCACTGTAGTGCACGTGCAGGCAGTAAGGTGGGGACCAGAGGCACTGTAGTGCACGTGCAGGCAGTAAGGTGGGGACCAGAGGCACTGTAGTGCACGTGCAGGCAGTAAGGTGGGGACCAGAGGCACTGTAGTGCACGTGCAGGCAGTAAGGCTCACGTGCAGGCAGTAAGGTGGGGACCAGAGGCACTGTAGTGCACGTGCAGGCAGTAAGGTGGGGACCAGAGGCACTGTAGTGCACGTGCAGGCAGTAAGGTGGGGACCAGAGGCACTGTAGTGCACGTGCAGGCAGTAAGGTGGGGACCAGAGGCACTGTAGTGCACGTGCAGGCAGTAAGGTGGGGACCAGAGGCACTGTAGTGCACGTGCAGGCAGTAAGGTGGGGACCAGAGGTACTGTAGTGCACGTGCAGGCAGTAAGGTTGGACCAGAGGCACTGTAGTGCACGTGCAGGCAGTAAGGTGGGGACCAGAGGCACTGTAGTGCACGTGCAGGCAGTAAGGTGGGGACCAGAGGCACTGTAGTGCACGTGCAGGCAGTAAGGTTGGACCAGAGGCACTGTAGTGCACGTGCAGGCAGTAAGGTGGGGACCAGAGGCACTGTAGTGCACGTGCAGGCAGTAAGGTGGGGACCAGAGGCACTGTAGTGCACGTGCAGGCAGTAAGGTGGGGACCAGAGGCACTGTAGTGCACGTGCAGGCAGTAAGGGTGGACCAGAGGCACTGTAGTGCACGTGCAGGCAGTAAGGTGGGGACCAGAGGCACTGTAGTGCACGTGCAGGCAGTAAGTAAGGTTGGACCAGAGGCACTGTAGTGCAGGCAGTAAGGTGCAGGCACTGTAGTGCACGTGCAGGCAGTGGACCAGAAGGTAAGGGGACCAGAGGCACTGTAGTGCACGTGCAGGCAGTAAGTAAGGGGACCAGAAACACTGTAGTGCACGTGCAGGCAGTAAGGTGGGGACCAGAGGCACTGTAGTGCACGTGCAGGCAGTAAGGTGGGGACCAGAGGCACTGTAGTGCACGTGCAGGCAGTAAGGTTGGACCAGAGGCACTGTAGTGCACGTGCAGGCAGTAAGGTGGGGACCAGAGGCACTGTAGTGCACGTGCAGGCAGTAAGGTTGGACCAGAGGCACTGTAGTGCACGTGCAGGCAGTAAGGTTGGACAATTAACACTAACATTGTTTATTCATTAAGTATAACTCCAGGTATACACGTGTAGGTACACAGGCGTTTATTCAGCAAGTAAGTATAGCTCCAGGTATACACAAATAGGTGCACAGGTGTTTACTCAGTAAGTACAGCTCCAGGTATACACGAGTAGGTGCACAGGTGTTTACTCAGCAAGTAAGTACACGTATGCACGAGTAGGTGCACAGGTGTTTACTCAGTAAATATAGCTCCAGGTATACACGTGTAGTTGCACAGGTGTTTACTCATTAAGTAAGTATAGCTCCAGGTATACACGAGTAGGTACACAGGTGTTTACTCATTAAGTAAGTATAGCTCCAGGTATACACGAGTAGGTGCACAGGTGTTTACTCATTAAGTAAGTATAGCTCCAGGTATACACGAGTAGGTGCACAGGTGTTTACTCATTAAGTAAGTATAGCTCCAGGTATACACGAGTAGGTGCACAGGTGTTTACTCATTAAGTAAGTATAGCTCCAGGTATAGGTGCACGAGTAGGTGCACAGGTGCACAGGTGTTTACTCATTAAGTAAGGTGTTTACTCATTAAGTAAGTATAGATCCAGGTATACACGAGTAGGTGCACAGGTGAGGTGTTTACTCACGCTCGGTACAGGTAGGTGCACAGGTGTTTACTCATTAAGTAAGTATAGCTCCAGGTATGCACGCAGGGTGCTCCCGGTACAGGCTCTCTCGGTACATAGGCAGGGTGCTCCCGGTACAGGCTCTCTCGGTACATAGGCAGGGTGCTCCCGGTACAGGCTCTCTCGGTACATAGCAGCATGCACGTGGAGAGTCTAGGATAGGCCCATAAGCCTGGCAGCGAGATTATCCCTCCCTCTCCTCCTCCCTCTCACCTCGCTTGACTCGCATGGCAGGATAGTAACGCACAAACGCACACACACCCTACCATAACGGACCCGTCTCATAAACCCACTCATACCCACACATACCCACGGTTCACACTCTCCCTGTACCTCCCCTACCTCTCTCTTTCCCTCCCTCCCTCCCTCTCTCTTTCCCCCCTTCCTCCTCCTCCTCCTCCTATATTTCCTCCATCATCCCCCCACCTCCCCTCCCTTCCTACCTACCTCCCCTACCATTATCTTTCCCTGGCTCCCTCTCTCTTTCCCTGGCTCCCTCTCTTTCCCTCCTTTCCTCCCCTGCTATACCTCCATTTTCCCCCCACCTCTCCTCCCTTCCTCCCTACCTACCTCTCCCATTCCCTCCCTCCCTCTCTCTTTCCCTCCATTCCTCCACCTGCTCCTCCCCCTCCTATACCTCCTCCATCTTCCCCCCACCTCCCCTCCCTTCATCCCTACCTACCTCTCCTACCCCTCTCTTTCCCTCCCTCCTCCTGCTCCTCCTCCTCCTATACCTCCTCCATCTTCCCCCACCTCCCCTCCCTTCACCCCTACCTACCTCCCCTACCCCTCTCTTTCCCTCCCTTCCTCCTGCTCCTCCTCCTATACCTCCTACATCTTCTCCCCACCTCATCCGAGAGCTCTCTCTCTCAACCTCCCCTACCTATCTCTTTCCCTCTTCCCTTCCTCCTCCTTCCCCCTCCACCTTCCCTCCAATCTCCCCTCCCTCTCCCCTCGCCTCCTAGGCCTGCAAGAACACTACCCAACCCACACGCTCCACACATTCTAACACTCGCTTCCCTCCTCTCTCTCTCTCCCTCTCTCTCTAACTCACTCAACCACACTGTCTCTCTCTATCCTCCTCCTCTTTCTCTAACCCTCTAGCTCACACTCAAACACACTCTCTGTCCCTCTCTATCATCCTCCTTCTATACCTCCTCTATCTCCCCCTCACCTCCTCTTCCTTCTCCTCCTCCCTTTCCCCTCGCCTCCAAGGCCTGCAAGCACACTAAAGGCTGATCTTCTGCAACTCACATGCTCCACACACTCTGACTCTCCCTTCCTCCCTCTCTCTCTAACTCATACTCAGCCACACTCCCTATCTCTCTTTATCCCACTTTCTCTCCCTCATCATCTTCCTTCTCATCCTCCCTACTCCTTCTACTCCTTTCCCCCCATTGCTCTTCCCCCTGTCCCCCTTAGTCTTCCCCCCCATCTCTCTTCCATCTGTTGCTGTCCCCCCTCCAGCTCACTATCCTTTTCCCTTCCCTGTCTCCTCCTCCCTTCTCCCCACAACAAACAACACCCCTCTCCCCCAAAACAAACACCCCCCTTCCCCCACAACAAACACTCCCCTCCCCTCACATCAAACACCCCCCTCCACAGCACCCTTGGCATAAGATCTTCCTTCTCTGAAAAAAAAAACATGGGACACCAAAAACCTGGACGGAGAACCAGAGGAATGGTGGATGAAGCGAGTGGTGGACCTGGGAGAGAAGACTGGGAGGCAGAGCTCACGCGAAGAGAGGAGTAGGGGAGGAAGCTGGAAGTGATCAGCAAGAAAATAGAAGAGAAAATAGCTGAGGAGAGCAGGAAATGGGAATTACAAATCACAGCAGCTGAAGCTAAGATACAGAGCTTAGTAAAAGAACTAAAGAGTCTGAAACAGCCTAAAGAACCAAAGGACAGTACAGCCATGACACCAAGAGCTACTACATCAGTCACCGATGAGGGAACAGTAGGGGACAAAGGAGATGTACTGTATGCGATGACCCCATAGGACCCAAGGGGGGCCCGGGAAAAGGCAGGGAGAACAGCAAGAACTAATGAGGGGACTAAAGTCAATGAAGGAGCTAAACTTTACACAGAGGCTCTAACAGACAACTGCCATGTCCAGAAACAAATAAGGAGAGGGACACCAGATAGGGAAGAGACAGTAAGAAGCAATGAGTCAATGGCAGGAACTAATTTGAATCAGAGGATGCACAGTGAGAGGATGAAAGGGAGAGGGCCATTTTTGTCTATGGGCTCCAAGAAGTAGGTGGAGAAACTTACAAGGCAAGGAAACAGGAAGAGAAAAAAACGATTGAAAGCATCATGAAAGCAATAGGAGAGGACGACATGACTCAGCTGGCAAATTTTCAGATAATTGGGTGGTTTGCGAGGGGAAAAAAGCATCCAGTCAAAGTGATTTTCAAGGCAGAGTCAGCTCGAAACCGGATGCTGCAGGAGAAAGCACGCCTAAGGGACAATCAGGTGTTCCGGAGTGTGTACCTCGACCGAGACAGAACACAAGAAAGGATGACACTGAAAGAGAGGGTGCAACGTCACAAGGAGGAATGGGAGGCAAGGAAAAGTGGAGAGCAGGAGAAATCAGGCCACGTGGAAGAACAAACACAACCCCCTCCAGTACCACCCACAGAAGGAACACAACCATGGCAATCCCAAAGCAACCAAACGACCTAACCCAAAACCCACTCACTGCACCCTCTGCCCCCATCCCCCTCAACACAAACCCCACCCCCACAGAAACCCACAGTAGCCCACACATCCCCCTCTGCATAAACCCCACCCCCACAGTAACCCTCAGTAACCCATACCTCCCCCTCAGCTCAAACCTCACCCCCACAGAAACCCACAGTAATCCATACAATGTACCCTCTCCCCCCATCCCCCTCACCACAAACCCCACCCTCACAGTAACCCACAGCAACTCTCACACTGTACCCTCTATCCCCATCCCCCTCACCACAACCCTCTCCCCCATTGTAATCCCCCATAGGCCCTTTTCCCCCATCCCCCTCACCCCCACCCCCACTGAAACCCCCCATAGGTCCTCTGCCCCCACACCCCACACCACAAACCCCACCCCCACACCAACCCCCTATAGGCCCCTGCTCCCCCTAACCCACCTCTCTCCCCAGACCACAGTTATTGAAAAGAAGTTGAAGGTTTGGTACACGAACACGGATGTAATAACGAATAAATGTGAGGAGTGGCACGAAAGAATCAAGGAGTTGTCCCCAGACATCGTAGCGGTTACAGAAACGAAACTCACTGGGATAATAACAGATGCAATCTTCCCACCCGGATATCAGATCCTGAGGAAGGATAGAAGGAGAAGGGGGGGAGGAGGGGTTGCACTACTAATAAAAAACCGGTGGGGTTATTAAGAAATGGAAGGTATGGACGAGATTGGAGAAAGGGATTACATAGTAGGTACAGTTCAGTCAGAGGAACACAATGTAGTCATTGCAGTTATGTATAACCCACCACATAACTGCAGGAGGCCAAGAGAGGAATATGATGAATGCAACAGAGCAATGGTGGACACTCTAGCTGAGGTGGCAAGAAGGGCCCACTAAAGTAGAGCGAAGCTACTGGTCATGGGCGACTTCAATCACAGGGAGATTGATTGGGAAAACCTGGAGCCACATGGGGGTCCCGAAACATGGAGAGCCAAGATGATGGATGTGGTGCTGGCAAATTCCATGCACCAACATGTTAGGGATACTACCAGAGAGAGAGGGGAGGATGAACCAGCAAGACTGGACCTCGCGTTCACCCTGAGTAGCTCAGACATTGAGCACATCATATATGAAAGGCCCCTTGGAGCTAGTGACCACGTAGTTATGAGCTTTGAATACATCGTGGAGCTAAGAGTGGAGAGGGTAACAGGAGTAGAAAGGGAAAAGCTAAACTATAAAAGGGGGGACTACACAGGAATGAGGACCTTCCTGCAAGAGGTTCAGTGGGAACAGGAATTGGTAGGAAAATCAGTAAACGAAATGATGGACTTTGTAACAACAAAATGCAAGGTGGCAGAGGAAAGGTTTGTTCCCAAGGGTAACAGAAATAATGGGAAGGACAGAACGAGCCCTTGGTTTACCCGAAGGTGCAGGGAGGCAAAAACTAAGTGCTCTAGAGAATGGAAAAAGTACAGAAGGCAAAGGACTCAGGAGAATAAAGAGATTAGTCGACGAGCCAGAAACGAGTATGCACAGATGAGAAGGGAGCCGCAGCGGCAGTATGAAAATGACATAGCATCGAAAGTCAAGTCTGACCCAAAACTACTCTACAGCCACATCAGGAGGAAGACAGTCAAGGATCAGGTAATCAGGCTGAGGAAAGATGGTGGGGAGCTCACAAGAAAGGACCAGGAAGTATGTGAGGAGCTCAACATGAGATTTCAAGAAGTATTTACAGTGGAGGCTGAAGGGACAACGGGAAGACAAAACAACTGAGGAGGAGTTGGAGAAGCTCCTAAGTGACCTTGATACCTCAAAGGCGGTGGGACCGGACAACATCTCTCCGTGGGTTCTTAGAGAGGGAGCAGGGACACTACGTGTGTCACTAACCAAAATCTTCAACACTTCCCTTGAAACTGGGCAACTACCTGAAGTATGGAAGAAGACAAATGTACTCCCCATCTTTAAGAAGGGAGACAGAAATGAAGCACTAAATTATAGACCAGTGTCACTGACATGTATAGTATGCAAAGTCTTGGAAAAGATTATCAGGAGGAGAGTGGTGGAGCACCTGGAGCGGAACAAGATTATAAACGACAGCCAGCACGGATTCATGGAAGGCAAATCCTGTGTCACAAACCTACTAGAGTTTTACGACAAGGTAACTGAAGTAAGAAATGAGAGGGAGGGGTGGGTTGATTGCATTTTCTTGGACTGCAGGAAGGCCTTCGACACAGTTCCTCACAAGAGATTAGTACAGAAGCTAGAGGAACAGGCACGTATAAGAGGAAGGGCACTGCAATGGGGCAGAGAATACCTAACAGGGAGGCAACAGCGAGTCATGGTCCGTGATGAGGTATCACAGTGGGCGCCAGTGACGAGCGGGGTCCCACAGGGGTCAGTCCTGGGACCAGTGCTATTCTTGGTACATGTGAACGACATGACGGAAGGGATAGACTCAGAAGTGTCCCTGTTTGCAGATGACGTGAAGTTAATGAGGAGAATTAAATCAGACGCTGACCAGACAGGTCTACAAAAAGACCTGGACAGGCTGGATGTGTGGTCCAGAAACTGGCTCCTAAAATTTATCCACGCCAAATGCAAAGTCATGAAGATCGGAGGAGGGCAAAGAAGACTGCAGACAGAGTATAGGCTAGGTTGCAAAAGGCTGCAAACCTCACTCAAGGAGAAAGACCTATAATACCGAGTATATCGCTAGAAGCACACATTAACCAGATAACTGCTGCGGCATATGGGCACTTGGCATACCTGAGAATAGCGTTCCGGTACCTTAGTAAGGAATCGTTCAAGACTTTATACACTGTGTACGTCAGGACCATACTGGAGTACGAAGCACAAGTTTGGAACCCACACCTGGTCAAACACGTCAAGAAATTAGAGAAAGTGCAAAGGTTTGCAACAAGGCTAGTTCCAGAGCTAAGGGGAATGTCCTATGAAGAAAGGTTAAGGGAAATCAGTCTGACAACACTGGAGGACAGGAGGGTCAGGGGAGACATGATAACGACATACGAAATACTGCGTGGAATAGACAAGGTGGACAGAGACAGGATGTTCCATAGATGGGACACAGAAACAAGGGGTCACAATTGGAAGCTGAAGACTCGGAGGAGTCAAAGGGATGTTAGGAAGTATTTCTTCAGTCATAGAGTAGTTAGAAAGTGGAATAGTCTGGCAAGCGATGTAGTGGAGGCAGGAACTATACATAGTTTTAAGACGAGGTAAGATAAAGCTTATGGAGCAGGGGGAGAGAGGACCTAGTAGCAGTCGGTGAAGAGGCGGGGCCAGGAGCTGAGTATCGACCCCTGCAACCACAATTAGGTGAGTACACACACCTACACACACACACACCTACACACACACACCTACACATACACACCTCTACACACACACACACACACACACACACACACACACACACACACACACACACACACACACACACACACACACACACACACACACACACACACACACACATACACAAGCTCACACACAGGCTAAGGAAGGAAGGAGGAGTGATCACAAGAAACGACCGTATGTGAGGAACTCAACATAAGATTCAAAGTGTTCACAGAGGAGACAGAAAGTACTACAGAAAGACGGAGAGGTGGGGTACATCACCAAGTGCTGGACACAGTACATACAACAGAGGAAGAAGTGAAGAGGCTGCTGAGTGAGCTAGATACCTCAAAGGCGATGGAACCGGATAACATCTCGCCATGGGTCCTGAGAGAGGGAGCAGAGGCGTTATGTATACCCCTAACAACAATATTTAACATATCTATCGAAACAGGGAGATCGCTTGAGGAATGGAAAACAGCAAATGTAGTCCCAATTTTTGAAAAATGAGACAGACATGAAGCACTAATCTAGAGACCAGTGTCACTGGCATGTATAGTATGCAAAGTCATGGAGAAGATTATCAGGAGAAGAGTGGTGGAACATCTAGAAAGGATTGAGCTTATCACCAACAGCCAACACGGTTTCAGGGACGGAAAATCCTGTGTCACAAACCTACTGGAGTTCTATGACAGGGTGACAGCAGTAAGACAAGTGAGAGAAGGGCGGGTAGATTGCATTTTCTTAGACTGTAAGAAGGCGTTTCATACAGTTCCACACATGAGATTAGTGCAAAAACTGGAGGACCAGGCAGGGATAACAAGGAATGCATTACAATGAATCAGGGAATACCTGTCAGGAAGACAGCAGCGAGTCATGGCATGTCTCGAGGTGTCGGAGTGGGCGCCTGTGACGAGTGGGGTTCCACAGTGGTCAGTCCTAGGACTGGTGCTGTTTCTGGTATTTGTGAATATGACTGAAGGAATAGACTCTGAAGAGTCCCTCTTTGCAGATGATGTGAAGTTGATGAGAAGAATTCAATCGGGCGAGGACCAGGCAGAACTACAAACGGATCTGGACAGGCTGCAGGCCAGGTAAATCAACTCTCTCCTGGAGTTCAACCCCACCAAGTGCAAAGTCATGAAGATTGAGGAAGGGCAAAAAAGACTGCAGACGGAGTACAGCCTAGGGGGCCAGAGACTACAAACCTCAGTCAAAGGAAAAAGATCTTGGGGTGAGCATAACACCAGGCACATCTCCTGAGATGCACATCAACCAAATAACTGCTGCAGCATATGGGTTAGGCCTTGCAAACCTAAGAATAGCATTACACCATCTTTATAAGGAATCGTTCAGGACCCTATACACTGTGTACGTTAGGCCCATATTGGAGTATGCGGCACCAGTTTGGAACCCACACCTAGCCAAACACGTAAAGAAACTAGAAAAGGTTTGCAGCAAGACTAGTCCCAGAGCTAAACGGTGTGTCCTACGAGGAAAGGCTAAGGGAAATCGACCTGACGACACTGAAGGACAGGCGAGCTAGGGAGGACATGATAACGATATATAAAATACTGAGAGGAATTAACAAGATGGACAGAGACAGAATGTTTCAGTGATGGGGCACAGGAACAAGGGGACACAATTGGAAGTTGAAGACTCAGATGAATCACAGGGATGTTAGGAAGTATTTCTTCAGTCACAGAGTAGACAGGAAGTGGAATAGTTTGGGAAGCATTGTAGTGGAGGCAGGATCTATTCATAGCCTTAAGCAGAGGTATGATAAAGCTCATGGTGCAGGGAGAGTGACCCAGTAGCTGCCAGTGAAGAGGCGGGGCCAGGACCTATGATTCGATCCTTACAACCACAACCAGGTGAATACACACACAAAAAACCCACACGAACACACACACACACACACACACACACACACACACACACACACACACACACACACATGCACATGCGCACACACACACAAGGGTACTGGGGATGGCTGGGCTTAACAAGAAGTATTGGCAGAAAGAATGAAGAGCAAAATGTAATAGGAGTGGGAAAAAAAGGCTAAGAGAGTTCTGTGACACGGTTATCAAGAAGATACCAACAGAGAGCAGGAAGTGGGAGTTATGAGCTCTTGCTTCAGAGTCATGGGTGGAGAAACTGGAAGTGCTGAAGCAGAGTATAGAGGTGAGACAAATAGGAGCAAGGAGCTGGGTGAAGGATGAACAGTGGAAGGTGAGGGAATAGGAGGGAAAAGAGCAAAGAAGTCTCAGGGAAATGACACCAGGCCTCTGGGATGGCTGGAGATGATGAATATAACCAGGGAGATACCTAAGTCAGACTCAGAGATACAGAGGGAAACAAAATGGTATGAGGAAGGGGAGAGGACACTCATTATTCATGGGCTCCATTAGGCAGAAGGGAAGACCTATGATGAAAGAAGACAGGGGAGGTAAAAGAGACTGAGAGAATCCTTGTAGTAACAGAAGACGACACAACTCAACTGACAAATTTTCAGAGAAGTGGGTGGTAATCGAAAAGAGCCGCTCATATTGACATTCAAGTCAGAAATGATAGGAAACAATAATCCTGCAGTGGAAACTCCCTGACAAAGGGTTCCCAAAAATACCAATGAATGTACCCTGACTATGACAGAACACAAAAAGAATGGAAACAACTGCATGAAAGAGTAAGAATGTGCAAGAGGCAGGAAGGGAGGAACAGGGCAGGTACCAGGAGACAGGGAAGCACAGCCTCGATTGGAACAGCAAACACAACTGTACATAGAACCACCCAGAGCATCTCAACCACTACCACCTCACACCAACCAAACACAATAACAAGAGCAGAGCCACACCCACAATCCCCATTCCCCAGTGCTAATACTACCCCACCAGCATACTACCATAATATCCAGACCTGCCTGCCACACCCACAGCCAACACCAACCCCTCCCACCCCCCAGAATACAGTTCTTGTAAGTAAGCTGATGATATGGTGCACCAACGCAGATGGAATTACAAATAAGAGGCATCCCCGGACATCATAGCAATCATAAAGCTCACGGAAGTGATAGAAAACACGATCATCCCATCTGCTTATCGGATCCTAAGGAAAAACAGGGGAGCAGAAAGGGGAAGGAGAAGCTGCACTGCTTATCAACAAACAGTGAAGTTTTGAAGAGATGGGAGGACTAGTTAGAGGAGTAGCAGATGACTACATAATAAGAACACTTCATACTGAGGGCCCAAAAGTGATGGGAGAAGTGATATACAACCCACCACCAAACAGCAGAAGGCCAAGACAGGAATATGGTGAGAGCAACAGAGTGATGGTGGATACAGTAGCCGAGGTTGCCAGAAGGGCCCATCTGAGCAGGGCAGAGTACTCATAATGGGGGATTTCAACCTTCAGGAGACTGGGAGACATTAGAGCCACAAGGGGGACCAGAGACGTGGAGAGCCATGATGCTGGAGGCGGTACTTGAAAACTTCATGTACCACCATGTTTGGGACACAAGCAGAGAGAGAGAAGACGATGAACTAGCAAGGATGGAACTAACATTCACCTTGAACAGTTCAGACAGAGGGATATCTTGCACAAAAGTCCGCTATTCACTAGCTATCACGTAGTCTTGAGATTCGCATACAAAATAGAGTTTACAATGAAGAGTGAGGCAGTAGAAGGACTGGAGAAGCTAAACATACATAAATGGCTCACGAAATCGTAATGACACGATTGCAAACAAACCATACCACGGGTGGGGTTTGAACCCCACCCGTGGTATGGTTTGTTTGAACTCCAGACCAGTGGCTAACGCGACGGTCTGGAGTGTTGAGACACTCTGACCGCGGGCTCAAAACCAACCCGTGGTATGGTTTGTATACATAAATGGGACAACACAAGTATGAGGCAATTCCTACATGAGGTGCAGTGGGTAACTGCAGGGAGGCAGTGGAGAAGTTCGTACCAAGAGACACCAGAAACAACGGAAAGACCAGTGTGAGCCCATATTTTACCAAGATGTCTGGAGAGGCCAAAGCCAAATGTGCTAGATTATGGAAAAAGTATAAAAGGCAAAGGACCCAGGAAGACCCAGAAACCCAGTGTCAATACGAGAATGACTTATCAAAAGCCAGATGTGACCGAAAGCTGTTATACAGCCACTTGAGAAGGTAAACAACAGTTAAATACCAGGTAATCAGGCTGAGGAAGGAAGAAGGGGAGCTCACAGGGAACGACCAGGAAGTATGTGAAGAGCTCAGCTCGAGATTCAGGGAGGTATTCACAGTAGAAAGAAAGAGGCTTCCAGAAAACTGAGGTGGTACGGTGCACTGGCAAGTGCACAGTACCACTTGCCAGTGAGGTGAAGAAACTGATAGGGGAACTAGATACCTAGAAGTCGGTGGGTCCAGATAAAATCGCTCCTTGGGTCCTGAGAGAGGGAGCAGATGCACTGTATGTGCCACTGACAACAGTCTTCAATAAATCTATCGAAACAAGGAAGCTGCCTGAAGTGTGGAAAACAGCAAATGTAGTCCCGTATTGTATGTATTGTATGTATGTATTGTATGTAAACTTATGGAGAAGATTATCAGGAACAAGAGTGGTGGAACACCTAGAAAGGAATGGACTCATACATGACTACCAGAACGTCTTCAGGTAAGGGAAATCCTTCATCAATAACCTATTGGAGTTCTTTGACAAGGTAACTTAAAGCAGGAGAGAGAGAGGTATGGATAGACTGCATCTTCTTGGACTGTAAGAAGGCTATAGACACAGTACCGCAAAAGAGACTGGTTGAAAAGGAAGAGGAGCAGGTGCGAATAGGCGGAAAAGTACTGCAATGGATCTGGGAATAGCTGACAGGAAGGGAACAACGTGTCGGTACGAGACAAGATGTCAGAATGGGTGCACGTGTCGAGTTGGTTGCACAAGGGTCAGTCCTATGTCCGGTGCACTTTCCTGTATATGTGAATGACATGAAGGAAAGGATCGAGTCAGAGGTGTCCTTCTTCGCAGACGATGTGAAACTAATGAAGAGAATACAAGCGGAAGAGGATGAGGTAAGCCTACAAGGGAATCTGGACAGGCTGCAAGCCTGGTCCGACAAATGGCTCCTGGAGTTTAACCCCACCAAGTGTAAAGTTATGAAGATTGGAAATTTTCAAAGAAGTGAGCATCATACTGAGCATATCTCCTGAGGCGATCATCACCCAAATAACTGCTGCAGCACATGACTGCCTGGCAAACATAAGAAAAGCCTTTCGACATCTGAGTAAGGAGTCACTCAAGACGTTGTACACCGCGTACGTCAGGCCCATATAAGAGGACGCAGCACTAGTATGGAACCCACACCTGGTCAAACACGTCAAGAAATTAGAGAAAGTGCAAAGGTTTGCAACAAGACTAGTCCCGGAGCTAAGGAGTATGTCCTGCCAGAAGAGGTTAAGAGAAATCAACCTGACGAAACTGAAGGACAAGAAGAGATACAATAAATCTCATGGAGTAGGGAGAGAGTCGACCTATTAGTGATCAGCTGTGACTTGATCCCTGCAATCACAAATAGGTGAGCACAGTTAGGTAACACACACACACACACACACACACACACACACACACACACACACACACACACACACACACACACACACACACACACAAAGAGGGAGCAGAAAAGAAGATTCAGATTACAGGCCAATAACACTGATCTGCATAATAAATTTACTGAAAAGATTATCAAGAGAAGTGTGGTGGAGCACATAGAAAGGAGTGAGTTGATGAACTACAGCCAGGATGGCTTCAGAGACGAACAATCCTGTCTCATCCGTACTAGAGTTCCTCGACAGTCTAACAAAAGTGAGACAGGAGAGAAAAGGAAGTTGGACTGCACACTTTGAAATTGGAAGTCTTTATTTTCTCAGAATCACACTAGAGACTAGGACAAAAGCTGCACAATCAGGCAGGATAGCAGGAATGGGGAAATAATGGATCAAAGAATATCAGAGTTGACTGGTAACTTGACTCACTGTTATGTAACACGTAATATCACACCGACTAAATTTAATTCCCAGCTATTTTCACTCCCGATGTTATTCCCAAACATTTTAAAGAAATCGATAATAGGAAAACTCATATTATTGATTTCAATAAAACGTTTAATAACACAAAACATTAAATAAAATATTTAGATATGTTAGGAATGGGTAGGTTAGGATATTGAGGTTTAGTTAGGTTAGGCTAGTTAAGAATAGTTAGGTTTGGTTAGGTATGGCTCGTTTAGGATAGATTTAAGTCAGGTTAGGACTGATTAGGCAAGTGTAGATGAAGTTAGGTTACATAGGTTAAATAAAGCTAGGCTGGATTAGATGAAGATAGGTTAAATTAGGTTAGATTCAACGAAGGTTTGATTAGGTCATGTTAGATTAAGTATGAAGGATTGGGCTAGATTAGATTAAGCTAACTTAGATTCGGTTAGCCTAGACTAGACTTGATTAGAATAGATTAGATCAGGTAACATTAAGGTGAATAAGGTCAAGTCATGCTAGGGAAGGTTAGACACCAAAACTACGAATATTTAATATTTGATTCTTAACTATTTATTTTGCACCGTGGCTTGCTTCTGAAGCGTCTTAGAGTCTGAGTTCAAGGTGTTGAAGGAGGTGGTTCTACTTCTCAAGGAGGAAAATAAGAAACTGAAAATTCGCCTTGATAAGTATAGCAATTGAAGATTGAGACACTTACGTAACATATGGGAATCTTTATTAAGGAAACGATTCGCCACACAGTGGCTTCATCAGTCCAATACAAAGTAGAAATGGGTTAGGAGAAGAGGAGTTTGAGGTAATCAGTCCCTCAGCCTGGAATCGATGTGTTCAGTCCATCACTCTTGTGATAAAGATTCCCATATGTTACATAAGTATCTCAATCTTCAACTTGTCGGTTTTCAAAACCATTTATCACAACTGTAGCAATGAATCTGAGGTGGTTGGAATTAGTGAAGAAAGGTTGGTTACCAGCAGTGAGGAACAGAATCGACTCACTTACAAGTGGGTAATAGTCTCCAGTAAAGAAAGGAATATCAAAGTGAGCAAAGTTAAAAAGCATTTGGAGGCGGGAAATCTCTTCTCTTCTCCAGGACTAATGATGATAAAGGTACCACTAACTCCTCTGCTAATAAAGGCAGGGATATCCTTGTGGTCGGTGACTCTAACGTTAGAGGGCGTTTCTCATGAGCTAGTGTTGATGACAAAATCAACAGGTTGGATAATATCATGTCAGGTAATGGGAATAACCCTATTATCTGCCTCACTGCTAGTGGAAACGATATTGAAAAGAACAGGAGACAGGAGCTGCTAGATAAATACAGAACAGATATTTATTTAATTAGGTTTTTGAGAGAAACTCCTCTTAGAAGAGGAGTGACCAATATATAGATACCTAGGGTGCAATTGGTGTAAATTGCTGGCTAGACAGGTACTGCAAAGAACTTGCTATCCCATTCATTGACAAGTAGAACAATTTCTTTGGCAAACATGATATGTAAGCAAGGGTTGGGGAACATCTCTCCAGAGTAAATATGGTAGCACTACCCAACTCTGTCGACGGGGATATTGCTGAGTTGTCTAGGAGTTTAAAATGATAGAAGACAGATGCATGGGTGTGAGTGAGGAATAGATTGCAGCACGAGGGAACAGAACGACAAAAAAAAAAAGGATATTTCAGGGATTTGTTCAGAAGGCATTGTTTATCAAAAAGTTATGAATAAATGCAATAGAATTCGCCAACAGACAAAGAAAGGTAGTAAAGGGCAGCGATCCTTAAGATCCACTCTATTAATAATAGGAACGAAAGAAATAAGATGAGCTAAGATTAATTGCATATGCAGGACACAGATATTATTGCTATAACGAGACCTGGTTCAACCTGAAAGATCGACAAATGCTTTTGAATGCCACATACAAGGCTATAAATTATTCCACACACACAGCCAATTCGAAGGGTGATGGAGTTGGGTTGTATGTCAGAGATAATTGAAACTGTTGCATTAGACAAGCTGTAAAATTAGAAGTGACAGACACTGAATCTGTCTGACTACAGTTTCTGGAGGGAACTGAGAAATTATTCATCGGTGTGGTTCACAGGCCCCCCAAACCTTGACAGGGAACTCTGTATATTTCTATGGAACGAAATTACCAAGGCATCTAGACACGAAAATATTGTGATGGAATATTTTAACTTTAGACAAATTGACTTGTGAAATTGACAGGAAATTTTGAATCTAGCCATAATAGATTGAAACATCTCACTGGTCAAAAGAGAGGCATTTACAGGCTAATCAAGAGATTAGAGTGGTATTTAATAATAAAATAATAAGGAAAAACAAAACAAAATGAAGAGTCTGAAGTTAGTCGCACGGGTTTAGAGGATTAGCCCGATAGGTTTCTTTCAGATAAACAGGAGTAAGATTAGGAACAAGATAAGCCCACCTACAAGCCTAATTAAGTCAGCTTACGGAAAGTAGCAAGGAAATGCGTACAATCATCAACGCTTACTTCCCCTCTGTTTTTACGCAGGAAGATATTCAAGAAATTCTGGAAATCAAAAATTATATGGATCCGGAAGAAAAGTTATGAACGATCAAAGTCACTGGTAACATGAGTCTCAGATAAATATATAGATTAAAACCAAATAAATCTCCGGGCCCTGAAGAACTGTCCTCAAGAGTTATAAAGGCATGTAAGGAAGAACTTAGCAAACCATTAGATAGTTTTTTCAATATATCGCTTAAAACTGGCATAATGCCAGTTAAGTGGAAAATGGTAAATGTGATACCTATCCACGAAGCAGGAGACAGGTTGTTAGCATCGAATTATAGACCAAGTATCCTAACCTCCATTGTCGGGAAGTAGATGGAATCAGTAACTGCCGAGGTTGTTTGAAGCCATCTTGAAAAACACAAACTGATCAATGAATTCCAGCACGGTTTTGCCAAGGGGTATTCCTGCCTCACGAAATTATTAACTTTTTTCACTAAGTTATTTGAAGAAGTAGATCATGATAGTAAACATATTGTTCATGTACAAGAATGGTACACAATACCGACAAGATGAAATTAAGACGCATGTGCAACATCTGGGTATCTTAAGAACATAAGAAAGATGGAACACTGCAGCAAGCCTACTGACCCATGCGAAGCAAGTCCATTTCTCCCCCCCCCCTCGGATTACCCTAATGTCCCGCCTAGTCAGGTCACTTCCACTTAAGGAAGGAGCACGGCATCAGACCTAGTAGCACAAGCTAGTCAGGTCTAGCTCACACCCACCCACACCCACTCATGTATTTATCTAACCTATTTTTAAAACTACACAACGTTTTAGCCTCTATAACTGTACTCGGGAGTTTGAATCTGAATTTTTCCAACTTGAAACTGTTGCTGCGAGTCCTGTCTTGGCTGGAAATTTTCAGCACGGTATTTACACCACTCTTATTTATTCCTGTTTCCATTTATACTCCTTGATTATTTTTTTTTTTTTATTATCACACCGGCCGATTCCCACCAAGGCAGGGTGGCCCGAAAAAGAAAAACTTTCACCATCATTCACTCCATCACTGTCTTGCCAGAAGGGTGCTTTACACTACAGTTTTTAAACTGCAACATTAACACCCCTCCTTCAGAGTGCAGGCACTGTACTTCCCATCTCCAGGACTCAAGTCCGGCCTGCCGGTTTCCCTGAATCCCTTCATAAATGTTACTTTGCTCACACTCCAACAGCACGTCAAGTATTAAAAACCATTTGTCTCCATTCACTCCTATCAAACACGCTCACGCATGCCTGCTGGAAGTCCAAGCCCCTCGCACACAAAACCTCCTTTACCCCCTCCCTCCAACCCTTCCTAGGCCGACCCCTACCCCGCCTTCCTTCCACTACAGACTGATACACTCTTGAAGTCGTTCTGTTTCGCTCCATTCTCTCTACATGTCCGAACCACCTCAACAACCCTTCCTCAGCCCTCTGGACAACAGTTTTGGTAATCCCGCACCTCCTCCTAACTTCCAAACTACGAATTCTCTGCATTATATTCACACCACACATTGCCCTCAGACATGACATCTCCACTGCCTCCAGCCTTCTCCTCGCTGCAACATTCATCACCCACGCTTCACACCCATATAAGAGCGTTGGTAAAACTATACTCTCATACATTCCCCTCTTTGCCTCCAAGGACAACGTTCTTTGTCTCCACAGACTCCTAAGTGCACCACTCACTCTTTTTCCCTCATCAATTCTCCTTGATTATATCCCCCATAATTCTATGCCTTTCTAGCGTGCAGACTCAGGGCCCTCAGTCTATCCTCATAGGGAAGATTTCTGATACATGGGATCAACTTAGTCAACTTCCTCTGCAGGTTTTCCAGAGCATTTATATCCATTCTGTAATACCGTGACCAGAACTGTGTAGCATAATCTAAATGTGGCCTAACCAAGGATATATAGAGCTGAAGAGCAACCTGAGGACTTTTATCATTTATACATTTAGATATAAAGCCAAGATATGAAGATATGAAGTCTAGATCTTTTTTGTAGACGTTACGTGATCCAGTGGCTTTATCAGTACAGATTCTAGGACATAATTTGAAAACAGTAGAATTATATACAGAAGATGAGGCAATCAGTCCCTCATCCTTGGAGCTGGTGTAAGGCACTGTGGTCGTGGAGATTCTGGAGCACTGGCAAGGAGGCTGGCGCTTATGTACTAACGTCAGGTGAAAAAGGGGACGTGTAGTAGACGAGGTCATAGTCACAGGTAGGCGGGATTCCCCAGTGGAAGTAGGTCCTACCCAAAGAGATGGGTTGTAGTACTAGTTGTCGTAGCCGTGAAGAAGGTTATGTACATCTCAAATTATGTCCTAGATATACCCACGTGTGTGTGTGAGATATACTCAAGTGTGTGTGTGAGATATACTCAGGTGTGTGTGTGAGATATACTCACGTGTGTGTGTGAGATATACTCAAGTGTGTGTGTGAGATATACTCAGGTGTGTGTGTGAGATATACTCACGTGTGTGTGTGAGATATACTCAAGTGTGTGTGTGAGATATACTCAGGTGTGTGTGTGAGATATACTCACGTGTGTGTGTGAGATATACTCAAGTGTGTGTGTGAGATATACTCAAGTGTGTGTGTGTGTGATACACTCACGTGTGTGTGTGAGATATACCCACGTGTGTGTGTGAGATATACTCAAGTGTGTGTGTGTGTGATACACTCACGTGTGTGTGTGAGATATACTCAAGTGTGTGTGTGTGAGATATGCTCACGTGTGTGTGTGAGATATACTCAGGTGTGTGTGTGAGATATACTCAAGTGTGTGTGAGAGATATACTCAAGTGTGTGTGTGTGAGATATGCTCACGTGTGTGTGTGAGATATACTCAGGTGTGTGTGTGAGATATACTCAAGTGTGTGTGAGAGATATACTCAAGTGTGTGTGTGTGAGATATGCTCACGTGTGTGTGTGAGATATACTCAAGTGTGTGTGTGAGAGATATGCTCACGTGTGTGTGTGTGTGATACACTCACGTGTGTGTGTGTGAGATATACTCACGTGTGTGTGTGTGATACACTCACGTGTGTGTGTGTGAGATATACTCACGTGTGTGTGTGTGTGATACACTCACGTGTGTGTGTGAGAGATATGCTCACGTGTGTGTGAGATATACTCACGTGTGTGTGTGTGAGATATACTCACGTGTGTGTGTGTGAGATATACTCACGTGTGTGTGTGTGTGATACACTCACGTGTGTGTGTGAGAGATATACTCACGTGTGTGTGTGTGAGATATACTCACGTGTGTGTGTGTGTGATACACTCACGTGTGTGTGTGAGATATACTCAAGTGTGTGTGTGTGAGATATACTCACGTGTGTGTGTGTGTGATACACTCACGTGTGTGTGTGAGAGATATACTCACGTGTGTGTGTGTGAGATATACTCACGTGTGTGTGTGTGAGAGATATACTCAAGTGTGTGTGTGAGATATACTCACGTGTGTGTGTGTGTGATACACTCACGTGTGTGTGTGAGAGATATGCTCACGTGTGTGTGAGATATACTCACGTGTGTGTGTGTGTGTGTGAGATATACTCACGTGTGTGTGTGAGAGATATACTCACGTGTGTGTGAGATATACTCACGTGTGTGTATGTGAGTTATACTCACGTGTGTGTGTGAGATATACTCACGTGTGTGTGTGTGTGAGATATACTCACGTGTGTGTTTGAGATATACTCACGTGTGTGTGAGAGATATACTCACGTGTGAGACATACTTACGTGTATGTGTGAGATATACTCACGTGTGTGTGTGAGATATACTCACGTGTGTGTGAGAGATGTATTCACGTGTATGTGTGAGATATACTCACATGTGTGTATGAGATATACTCGCATGTGTGTGTGAGATATATACTCACGTGTGTGTGTGAAATATACTCACGTGTTTGAGATATACTCACGTGTGTGTGAGAGATATACTCAAGTGTGTGTGTATGAGAGATATACTCAAGTGTGTGTGTGTATGTGAGATATACTAAAGTGTGTGTAATATACTCACGTGTGTGTGTGAGATACACTCGTGTGTGTGTGAGATATACTCACGCGTGTGTGTGTGTGATATACTCAAGTGTGTGTGTGTGATGTGCTCACGTGTGTGTGTGAGATATACTCATGTGTGTGTGTGTGTGTGTGTGATATACTCACGTGTGTGTGTGAGATATACTCACGTGTGTGAGATATACTCACGTGTGTGTGTGAGATGTACTCATGTGTGTGTGTGTGTGAGATACACTCACGTGTGTGTATGAGATATACTCACATGTGTGTGTGAGATATACTCATGTGTGTGTGTGAGATATACTCACGTGTGTGTGTGAGATATACTCACGTGTGTGTGTGAGATATACTCGCGTGTGTTTTTGTGAGATATACTCACGTGTGTATGTGAGATATACTCATGTGTGTGTGAGATATACTCATGTGTGTGTGTGAGATATACTCAGGTGTGTGTATGAGATTTACTCACGTGTGTGTGTGAGATATACTCAGGTGAGTGTGTGAGATATACTCAGGTGTGTGTGTGAGATATACTCAGGTGTGTGTGTGAGATATACTCAGGTGTGTGTGTGTGAGATATACTCAGGTGTGTGTGTGAGATATACTCAGGTGTGTGTGTGAGATATACTCAGGTGTGTCTGTGAGATATACTCAGGTGTGTGTGTGTGAGATATACTCAGGTGTGTGTGTGAGATATACTCAGGTGTGTGTGTGAGATATACTCAGGTGTGTGTGTGTGAGATATACTCAGGTGTGTGTGTGAGATATACTCAGGTGTGTGTGTGAGATATACTCAGGTGTGTGTGTGAGATATACTCAGGTGTGTGTGAGATATACTCAGGTGTGTGTGTGAGATATACTCAGGTGTGTGTGTGTGAGATATACTCAGGTGTGTGTGTGAGATATACTAAGGTGTGTGTGTGAGATATACTCAGGTGTGTGTGTGAGATATACTCAGGTGTGTGTGAGATGTACTCAGGTGTGTGTGTGAGATATACTCAGGTGTGTGTGTGTGAGATATACTCAGGTGTGTGTGTGAGATATACTAAGGTGTGTGTGTGAGATATACTCAGGTGTGTGTGTGTGTGATATACTCGGGTGTGTGTGTGTGAGATATACTCAGGTGTGTGTGTGAGATATACTCAGGTGTGTGTGTGAGATATACTCAGGTGTGTGTGTGAGATATACTCAGGTGTGTGTGTGTGAGATATACTCAGGTGTGTGTGTGAGATATACTCAGGTGTGTGTGTGAGATATACTCAGGTGTGTGTGTGAGATATACTCAGGTGTGTGTGTGAGATATACTCAGGTGTGTGTGTGAGATATACTCAGGTGTGTGTGTGAGATATACTCAGGTGTGTGTGTGAGATATACTCAGGTGTGTGTGTGAGATATACTCAGGTGTGTGTGTGAGATATACTCAGGTGTGTGTGTGAGATATACTCAGGTGTGTGTGTGAGATATACTCAGGTGTGTGTGTGAGATATACTCATGTGTGTGTGTGAGATATACTCAGGTGTGTGTGTGAGATATACTCAGGTGTGTTTGTGAGATATACTCAGGTGTGTGTGTGAGATATACTCAGGTGTGTATGCTCTCATGTTATCTATCTGTTATTACCATCTGTTTCATGTCTCCTCACTCCTTCATTACCCACACATACTTCTTATATGTCTCAACATTTTTGTCACCGTTCTCACTCTATTTTCATTCCTTTTTTTATGCTGTCATCTCCTACTCCCAGTTTATTTCTGCCTCAACTTAGTGTGGCTACTTAACAAAATTAATAATATTTTGTATCAACATGTATATCAGTTATCGACCAAATTTCATACAGTTACAGTGGACCCTCGAATTTAGTCGTGCCTTTTCTGGACCCTCGAATTTAGTCGTGCCTTTTCTGGACCCTCGAATTTAGTCGTGCCTTTTCTGGACCCTCGAATTTAGTCGTGCCTTTTCTGGACCCTCGAATTTAGTCGTGCCTTTTCTGGACCCTCGAATTTAGTCGTGCCTTTTCTGGACCCTCGAATTTAGTCGTGCCTTTTCTGGACCCTCGAATTTAGTCGTGCCTTTTCTGTATGCAAAACTATTTTTATCTATAAAATGTATTTTTTGTTAATATTTCCCATAGGAAATAATGTAAATCCAATTAAACCATTCCAGACACCCAAAAATATTAACAAAAAATACATTTTATAGATAATAAAAATAGTTTTGCATACAGAAAAGGCACGACTAAATTCGAGGGTCCACTGTATTTAGTTTACTATTTAAATTATATTTTCCATAGGAGACATGTTACCACTGTGAGATAAACCCTCAGGAGAGACATGTTACCACTGTGAGATAAACCCTCAGGAGAGACATGTTACCACTGTGAGATAAACCCTCAGGAGAGACATGTTACCACTGAGATAAACCCTCAGGAGAGACATGTTACCACTGTGAGATAAACCCTCAGGAGAGACATGTTACCACTGTGAGATAAACCCTCGGGAGAGACATGTTACCACTGTGAGATAAACCCTCGGGAGAGACATGTTACCACTGAGATAAACCCTCGGGAGAGACATGTTACCACTGAGATAAACCCTCGAGAGAGACATGTTACCACTGAGATAAACCCTCGGGAGAGACATGTCACCACTGAGATAAACCCTCGGGAGAGACATGTTACCACTGAGATAAACCCTCGGGAGAGACATGTTACCACTGTGAGATAAACCCTCGGGAGAGACATGTTACCACTGTGAGATAAACCCTCGGGAGAGACATGTTACCACTGTGAGATAAACCCTCGAGAGAGACATGTTACCACTGTGTGACAGATGAGATAAACCCTCGGAGAGACAGACATGTGAGATAAACCCTCGGGAGAGACATGTCACCACTGAGATAAACCCTCGGGAGAGACATGTCACCACTGAGATAAACCCTCGGGAGAGACATGTCACCACTGTGAGATAAACCCTCGGGAGAGACATGTCACCACTGTGAGATAAACCCTCGGGAGAGACATGTCACCACTGTGAGATAAACCCTCGAGAGAGACATGTCACCACTGTGAGATAAACCCTCGAGAGAGACATGTCACCACTGTGAGATAAACCCTCGAGAGAGACATGTCACCACTGTGAGATAAACCCTCGAGAGAGACATGTTACCACTGTGAGATAAACCCTCGAGAGAGGCATGTCACCACTGTGAGATAAACCCTCGAGAGAGACATGTCACCACTGTGAGATAAACCCTCGGGAGAGACATGTTACCACTGTGAGATAAACCCTCGAGAGAGACATGTCACCACTGTGAGATAAACCCTCGAGAGAGACATGTCACCACTGTGAGATAAACCCTCGAGAGAGACATGTCACCACTGTGAGATAAACCCTCGAGAAAGACATGTCACCACTGTGAGATAAACCCTCGGGAGAGACATGTCACCACTGTGAGATAAACCCTCGAGAGAGACATGTCACCACTGTGAGATAAACCCTCGAGAGAGACATGTCACCACTGTGAGATAAACTTTAATGAGTAGTTCACCTCAAACCCTCATCTTTATTACTCTTTACATATTCTACAAATCACATCATAGCTGTCGTTGACCTCCGTCATCAATAATCCATCTTACACTTACTCCCGTTAATCATAGACACTGGTCCACCGGTAGTTACTTAACAACCCTAAGTAATAACATAACTGTCACTGTTACTAACGTCACCACATCGAAGACCATAGTTACCGATCTGGAGGATAAATTTCACTGGTACTTATTGTTACGCTTTTGTCTGCGTAACGTAAATAAAAGTCCTGGTTCCTAAAGCGTAAACAGCCTGCCTAGTCTAAGGGCATTTATATTGTTTAAAATAGAAAAAGAAACCACTCTAGGGTCAGCTTGTACCTTCACATTAAATGTGGAGACAATATAAAATTTATTATGAGGAAGGACAATAAAAAGCTCACCTATACAAACTATATATATATATATATATATATATATATATATATATATATATATATATATATATATATATATATATAATCTTTCAACACACCGGCCGTATCCCACCGAGGCAGGGTGGCCCAAAAGGAAAAACAAAAGTTTCTCCTTTTAAATTTAGTAATATATACAGGAGAAAGGGTTACTAGCCCCTTGCTCCAGGGACTTTAATCGCCTCCTACAACACGCATAGCTTACGGAGGAAGAATTCTGTTCCACTTCCCCATGGAGATAAGAGGAAATAAACAAGAACAAGAACTAGAAAGAAAATAGCAGAAAACCCAGAGGGGTGTGTGTATATATATGCTTGTACATGTATGTGAGTGTGACCTAAGTGTAAGAAATAGTAGCAAGACGTACCTGAAATCTTGCATGTTTATGAGACAGAAAAAGGGACACCAGCAATCCTACAATCATGTAAAACAATTACAGGCTTTTGTTTTACACTCACCTGGCAGGACGGTAGTACCTCCCTCGGCGGTTGCTGTCTACCAGCCTACTACCTATATATATATATATATATATATATATATATATATATATATATATATATATATATATATATATATATATATATATATATATATATATATATTATATATATATATATAATATATATATATTATATATATATATATAAATATATATATATATATATTATAGGTACTACCGTCCTGCCAAGTGAGTGTAAAACGAAAGCCTGTAATTGTTTTACATGATGGTAGGATATATATCATATATATATATATATATAGCGTATATATATATATATATGTATATATATATATTATTATATATACTTACATATATATATAATGTTATTATTATTAAACTTACATGCACAACATCCACCCTACTGTACACACATCATTACTACACACGAAGAAACATTTACCCAGTACTCACATTAGGTCACTAGCACTCTGCTACTAGTGAGTAAAACACTATCATTTATAAACAGGGAGACTCCATGACCCCCTCCCCCCCTCCCTTTCCGCAAGCTGTACGAGTACTCTCACAAAACTTAATTAAACAGGTCTCTGCACACTAGGGCCTTACAGGTAAATATGAGAGCACTTCAACCAATAAAATAACCTAGGGAATATCTTAAAAAAAAAAAATTACCCCCACTTACACCAACACCTAACCATGACGACTTCTCCCAACATTATTTATTCTTCCATTTGCTGTCCTTGAATTAAAACTTATATTTCAGCAGTAATTATTAGTCATTATTCTTCAGTACCAGTTCACATTCCATCATTAGTTTTCCTAACATTTCATCAAGAGTTATTCATTCATCAATAATCTTTTTTTTTTCACCAGTAGATATCTTTCCACCATCCTTTCACCAGTACCTCTCAATCCACAAGAATTTATCCTTCGTCCAGAAGATAAGACAGCATCATAGATCCTAATTTCACCAGGAATCTGTTTACTAGGGCCATGGACCAACCCATTGACCACCACATGACATAACATAAGAAAGGAGGAGCACTGCAGCAGGCCTGTTAGCCCATACTAGGCAGGTCCTTCACAATCCATCCCACTAACAGAATCATGGAGGAATATTTGAGTTTTAAACTCTAAATTAACCAGGAAGATTATTAACCTAACAGTGAAGGTAACCTCTGTGTCGTCAAGATCATCAGGTCGAGGTTAAAAATTATCTTCCTTTTCTTTTTATTAATGAATTGGTGACATCTGCATTGATCATTGATCCTTATTTTTTGGTCAGTGTGTGTGTTTGCGTGTTTACTCACCTAATTGCGGTTGCAGGGGTCGAGTCATTGCTCTTGACACCTCCTCTTCACTGGTCGATATGAAGTCCACTCTCTCCCTGCTCCATGAGATATACCTGTTCTTAAAGTTATATATGGATCCTGCCTCCACTACCTCACTCTCCAGACTATTCCGCTTCCTGACAACTCTGTGACTGAAGAAATGCTTCTTATCATCCCTGTGAATCATCTCAATCTACAGCTTCCAGTCCACCTTGTCAATTCCTCTCAGGATTTTATGTCGTTATCAAGTCCCCTGTTCTCCAGTGTTGTCATGTCATTTTCCTTTAACCTTTTCTCGAAGGACATGCCCCTTGGTTCCGGGACTAGTCTCGTTACAAACTTTTGCACTTTCTTTAATTTCTTGACCTGCTCGACCAGGTGTGGGCTCCAAACTGGTGCGCAACACCAGTATGGGCCTGACGTACACTCGTCGGGTCACCATCTGGAAAAGACCTGGGCCGGGACAAGACCAGCGAACCTAGTAAAATTGACGTGCACTGTACAGAGTCCTGAACCATTCCTTACTGAGGTATCGGAACGCTGTTCTTAGGTTTGTTAGTCGCCTAAATAAATAACTAGATGTAAATAATTAGATGTATTTCGGTCGCTGAACGTTGAGAAAGTAACTCCAGTATTGCAAAAGGACTTGTCCCTGTACATCAATGCACACAAAAAAATAGTGCAGATTCTGGTACATGTTTACACAGTTAATCATTAATGATGAGATTAAGAAGCAAATCAAATTTGGTATTTACAAGTTTGTAAGTTAAGAAATGTGCAACACTAATTGAATTTAAACCATCTATTAAGAAACACCAGTTATAAGGCCAAACTTAAGACAATATTAAAATACACCAAACATTAACTCGGAAAAAAACACGGAACGGGTGGGGTTTGAACCTATGGCGAGTGAAGTGTAAAGCTCCAGGCCATTCAGTCACTGCACAATTTGAATTATCAAGGTCTCAGCCCCTCGTTCGTTTTATTAAGTTTTAGTCACTGCACAATTTGAATTATCAAGGTCTCAGAGTTGCCAGGTGAAGGGAATTAGAAAATTATCGCATGAAAATCATTTTTTTTTCACTTCTGGTAGTTTGTTCAAATAAATGGAAAATTATGATTAGCAAAATCCAAAATAAATCTATTTTTCTAAGCCTCTTAGAATTAAGTATGCTTGTATGTAATTGAGATTTAAATAAGATTTATTAAATCACCAATCAATAAAATTACCCTACGATAACACAGTAAATTCAAACACTGATTTATTACTGACCAGATTAATAAAACTGATTTTAAAACTTACCCGAAAATCAATTCAAAGTTTCAGGTGAAAAAAATGCACCAATAAATGTTTGAAGCCGATCGGAAGAGGCATTCTCCAGTTACCACACAGGATCCAGCAAACTATGTTCCTACACAGCCTAAATAAAACATGAATTCATTTCATATGAAGAATCAACCAATAATGATTGATGCTGTTCATAATTATACTTTTTATACCAAAAACCGCTAAACCAGCATGGCTGGTTTAGCGGTTTTTTGGGATGAGATGCATACAAATTCGATTCAAGAGTAAAAAGGATAGATCCAGTTCCCTGAATCAAGAGCATTTTTCCTAGCATTCTAACCTCTGCAGTCGTCGAGTTAGTAGACATATTTATAAGTGTTTCAAGGTACGTCATTGAGAGTTTTGAAAGTTATCCGAACCTTTCCAGGATGCTGGGAATGCCTTCAACAACCTTGGTCACCTGTACATCTCAGTTATTTATGTAATATGACACTTGTGTCCGTGAACAAGCGTGTGTGTGTTTGTGTGTGTGTGTGTGCTTGTGTGTTTGTGCGTGCGTGTGTGTGTCTGTGTGTGTGTGTTTGCGTGTGTGTGCGTGTATGTTTGTGCGTGCGTGTGTGTGTGTGTACTCACCTAGTTGTTCTCACCTAGTTGAGGTTGCAGGGGTCGAGTCCGAGCTCCTGGCCCCGCCTCTTCACTGATCGCTACTAGGTCACTCTCCCTGAGCCGTGAGCTTTATCATACCTCTGCTTAAAGCTATGTATGGATCCTGCCTCCACTACATCGCTTCCCAAACTATTCCACTTACTGACTACTCTGTGGCTGAAGAAATACTTCCTAACATCCCTGTGATTCATCTGTGTCTTCAACTTCCAACTGTGTCCCCTTGTTACTGTGTCCAATCTCTGGAACATCCTGTCTTTGTCCACCTTGTCAATTCCTCTCAGTATTTTGTATGTCGTTATCATGTCCCCCCTATCTCTCCTGTCCTCCAGTGTCGTCAGGTTGATTTCCCTTAACCTCTCCTCGTAGGACATACCTCTTAGCTCTGGGACTAGTCTTGTTGCAAACCTTTGCACTTTCTCTAGTTTCTTTACGTGCTTGGCTAGGTGTGGGTTCCAAACTGGTGCCGCATACTCCAATATGGGCCTAACGTACACGGTGTACAGGGTCCTGAACGATTCCTTATTAAGATGTCGGAATGCTGTTCTGAGGTTTGCTAGGCGCCCATATGCTGCAGCAGTTATTTGGTTGATGTGCGCTTCAGGAGATGTGCCTGGTGTTATACTCACCCCAAGATCTTTTTCCTTGAGTGAGGTTTGTAGTCTCTGGCCCCCTAGACTGTACTCCGTCTGCGGTCTTCTTTGCCCTTCCCCAATCTTCATGACTTTGCACTTGGTGGGATTGAACTCCAGGAGCCAATTGCTGGACCAGGTCTGCAGCCTGTCCAGATCCCTTTGTAGTTCTGCCTGGTCTTCGATCGAGTGAATTCTTCTCATCAACTTCACGTCATCTGCAAACAGGGACACCTCAGAGTCTATTCCTTCCGTCATGTCGTTCACAAATACCAGAAACAGCACTGGTCCTAGGACTGACCCCTGTGGGACCCCGCTGGTCACAGGTGCCCACTCTGACACCTCGCCACGTACCATGACTCGCTGCTGTCTTCCTGACAAGTATTCCCTGATCCATTGTAGTGCCTTCCCTGTTATCCCTGCTTGGTCCTCCAGTTTTTGCACCAATCTCTTGTGTGGAACTGTGTCAAACGCCTTCTTGCAGTCCAAGAATATGCAATCCACCCACCCCTCTCTCTCTTGTCTTACTGCTGTCACCATGTCATAGAACTCCAGTAGGTTTGTGACACAGCATTTCCCGTCCCTGAAACCATGCTGGCTGCTGCGTGTGTGTGTGTGTGTGTGTGTGTGTGTGTACTCACCTAGTTGTACTCACCTAGTTGAGGTTGCGGGGGTCGAGTCCGAGCTCCTGGCCCCGCCTCTTCACTGATCGCTACTAGGTCACTCTCCCTGAACCGTGAGCTTTATCATACCTCTGCTTAAAGCTATGTATGGATCCTGCCTCCACTACATCGCTTCCCAAACTATTCCACTTACTGACTACTCTGTGGCTGAAGAAATACTTCCTAACATCCCTGTGATTCATCTGTGTCTTCACCCCTTGTTACTGTGTCCAATCTCTGGAACATCCTGTCTTTGTCCACCTTGTCAATTCCTCTCAGTATTTTGTATGTCGTTATCATGTCCCCCCTATCTCTCCTGTCCTCCAGTGTCGTCAGGTTGATTTCCCTTAACCTCTCCTCGTAGGACATACCTCTTAGCTCTGGGACTAGTCTTGTTGCAAACCTTTGCACTTTCTCTAGTTTCTTTACGTGCTTGGCTAGGTGTGGGTTCCAAACTGGTGCCGCATACTCCAATATGGGCCTAACGTACACGGTGTACAGGGTCCTGAACGATTCCTTATTAAGATGTCGGAATGCTGTTCTGAGGTTTGCTAGGCGCCCATATGCTGCAGCAGTTATTTGGTTGATGTGCGCTTCAGGAGATGTGCCTGGTGTTATACTCACCCCAAGATCTTTTTCCTTGAGTGAGGTTTGTAGTCTCTGGCCCCCTAGACTGTACTCCGTCTGCGGTCTTCTTTGCCCTTCCCCAATCTTCATGACTTTGCACTTGGTGGGATTGAACTCCAGGAGCCAATTGCTGGACCAGGTCTGCAGCCTGTCCAGATCCCTTTGTAGTTCTGCCTGGTCTTCGATCGAGTGAATTCTTCTCATCAACTTCACGTCATCTGCAAACAGGGACACCTCAGAGTCTATTCCTTCCGTCATGTCGTTCACAAATACCAGAAACAGCACTGGTCCTAGGACTGACCCCTGTGGGACCCCGCTGGTCACAGGTGCCCACTCTGACACCTCGCCACGTACCATGACTCGCTGCTGTCTTCCTGACAAGTATTCCCTGATCCATTGTAGTGCCTTCCCTGTTATCCCTGCTTGGTCCTCCAGTTTTTGCACCAATCTCTTGTGTGGAACTGTGTCAAACGCCTTCTTGCAGTCCAAGAATATGCAATCCACCCACCCCTCTCTCTCTTGTCTTACTGCTGTCACCATGTCATAGAACTCCAGTAGGTTTGTGACACAGGATTTCCCGTCCCTGAAACCATGTTGGCTGCTGTTGATGAGATCATTCCTTTCTAGGTGTTCCACCACTCTTCTCCTGATAATCTTCTCCATGATTTTGCATACTATACATGTCAGTGACACTGGTCTGTAGTTTAATGCTTCATGTCTGTCTCCTTTTTTAAAGATTGGGACTACATTTGCTGTCTTCCATGCCTCAGGCAATCTCCCTGTTTCGATAGATGTATTGAATATTGTTGTTAGGGGTATACATAGCGCCTCTGCTCCCTCTCTCAGGACCCATGGAGAGATGTTATCTGGCCCCATTGCCTTTGAGGTATCTAGCTCACTCAGAAGCCTCTTCACTTCTTCCTCGGTTGTGTGGAGCACATGGTGGTGTGCCCCACCTCTCCGTCTTTCTGGAGCCCCTTCTGTCTCCTCTGTGAACACTTCTTTGAATCTCTTGTTGAGTTCCTCACATACTTCACGGTCATTTCTTGTTGTCTCTCCTCCTTCCTTCCTTAGCCTGATTACCTGGTCCTTGACTGTTGTTTTCCTCCTGATGTGGCTGTACAACAGTTTCGGGTCAGATTTGGCTTTCGCTGCTATGTCATTTTCATATTGTCTTTGGGCCTCCCTTCTTATCTGTGCATATTCGTTTCTGGCTCTACGACTGCTCTCCTTATTCTCCTGGGT
>NW_027196433.1:87500-91414 GCF_038502225.1 Cherax quadricarinatus
AGTAGTGTACCTTCTACTAGTAGTGTACCTTCTACCAATAGTGTACCTTGTACCAGTAGTGTACGTTCTACCAGTAGTGTACCTTCTACCAGTGTACCTTTTACCAGCAGTGTACCTTCTACCAGTAGTGTACCTTCTACCAGTAGTGTACCTTCTACCAGTAGTGTACCTTCTACCAGGAGTGTACCTTCTACCAGTAGTGTACCTTCTACCAGTAGTGTACCTTCTACCAGTAGTGTACCTTCTACCAGTAGTGTACCTTCTACCAGTAGTGTACCTTCTACCAGTAGTGTACCTTCTACCAGTAGTGTACCTTCCACCAGTACCTTTATCAGTAGTCAACCAAGTACCTTCTTATGTACCTTCCACCAGTACTTATCAGTCAAGTATTTATGCTTCCACCAGTACTTATCAGTCAAGTATTTATGTACAAGTATTTATGCTTCCACCAGTACTTATCAGTCAAGTATTTATGCTTCCACCAGTACTTATCAGTCAAGTATTTATGCTTCCACCAGTACTTATCAGTCAAGTATTTATGCTTCCACCAGTAGGTGAGAAAGCATGATAAATCCTTATTATAAGACAAATCTCTGATTCTTGTGACGTATCTTGAATGTTTACTGGGGCCATAGACCAACCTATTTTCCAACACCTGACGCGGAGGTACATATAAATTTTCAACCCTTTACTAAACAGGAAGATTCGTATACTGCCAGTGAGGTTGACCTCTGTGTCGTCAAGATCATCAGGTCGAGCTTATCATATCGTCCTTTCTTCCTTTTCTTTACTAATAAATGGGTGATATCTGCATTGATCAAGTGCCTTTTTATAGTTTTGATTTGTCTGTTCAAGGAAATATTGCAGAAATATATTTAATTGAAGAAGTATGTTTGGAAGAAGCATCATCATGGTTGAACCTTTAACCTCTATGTATTTCCTTTAGATTTTTCTTGCCATTTTAATAATAATATTATTATTATTAATATTAATTTTATTATTAATTTTATTATTATTATTATTATTATTATTATTATTATTATTATTATTATTATTATTATTATTATTATTATTATAACTATTGAATTTATATTCATTATTTTACTTTAATTCCATCGTTTATTTTGATTTCTTTTTATTTAATTTCATATATTTTGTTTTTCTATCATTCTTCATTCTCTTTTCATTTACCTTCAATTATCATAAACTTTTCCAAGTTATCTTTGTACCTTCACCTGTAATTTTCTTTTCACTCTCACCTGTTGTTCCATTCACTTTCTTCTTAAACTTACGTCTTTGAGTTTTGTTCACCTTAAACTTGACGTAGAAATATATTTGGGTCTTAAAATATTTGACTACCCAGGAATATTCGTAGCATGACGGTGAGGTTGGTCGCTGGTGTCAAAACATTTCCTTACCCAGGAATATTCGTAGCATGACGGTGAGGTTGGTCGCTGGTGTCAAACCATCTCATTACTCAGGAATATTCGTAGCATGACGGTGAGGTTGGTCGCTGGTGTCAAACCATTTCATTACTCAGGAATATTCGTAGCATGACGGTGAGGTTGGTCGCTGGTGTCAAAACATTTCATTACCCAGGAATATTCGTAGCATGAGGGTGAGGTTGGTCGCTGGTGTCAAACCATTTCATTACTCAGGAATATTCGTAGCATGAGGGTGAGGTTGGTCGCTGGTCTTTAATATTAACAACATTAGTTATGTTTTACAGTCTTGTTCAAGTCATGCTTTTAAAAGTCTGTTCCCTCTTTTCCCTCTAGTCTCCCCCTGATCATATGTTCAAGAATCCATCCATGGACCATGAATGTTTTTCTTTTCCCACTTCACAAAGTGCAGAGTTCTGACGATCTTGATTATTATTAATATATTCCTAAGTTAACATTAAAATCTATTGGATCTTATAGTGACTACTGAATGATAGTCAATCAATTATGATTTCATATCATTAAATTTTGTCCAGATGTAGACAATATATACATTGTGAGTAGCTTATGGCTATTTTGTTAAACTGATTACTGATGGT
This sequence comes from Cherax quadricarinatus, assembly GCF_038502225.1. Lineage (NCBI taxonomy): Eukaryota > Metazoa > Arthropoda > Malacostraca > Decapoda > Parastacidae > Cherax > Cherax quadricarinatus. Next base: position 89,542 of record NW_027196433.1, read on the forward strand.
CATTAAAAATATCTAGGATTGCAACTTGAATTTCACTGTTGTTTGAATTTATGAAGAGGTTAGAACTATGCAATATCTTGCAGTCATTATTCTTATCTTCTTTTTAATATCTCCTACCTTTCTCTCTTATCTATCATCTTGTCATCTTCCTTCATCTCATTTCATCTCTCCCCTTCCTGTCGTCTCCCTCACCTCGCTCATATCTCCTTCAGCTTGCTATCATCGCCATTATTTTACTTTCGGCTTCCTCATCGTGATGTCTTCTCAATCAGGGCTATTTATATGGGACTTCATTATGTTTGTCTAATTGCTCTGTATGATGCATCACAATGTAGCTCAGTTATCAACTGCATTACCATCCAGTCCGACCTTCCATGATCCCAGATCCAACTCAGAGACATTACAGATATCCTCATCAGCATTTTCATTGTTATTGTAACCATTAGCTACAAAAAACAACATTTAATAACCACCTTATTATTTAACTTGTAATGCACTTCATTATTTCACCTGTAATCACCTTATTACCTAACATGCAGTGAACCTTGCAACCTCACCTGTTATGCAACATTAGTATTTTAAATATAACTAGCTGAACCTCATAAATCATGTAAAATATTAAGTTGAATAATTTACACACCTTCATAAGAAAGTGTATATTTACTGTGATAAGTGAACACACCGCACACCAGAGTAACTCTTTACACTGATGTTTAGTGTGGTGAGTAAGCACAACTATATTACGTGTTATTTTAATGTTAACTATGGCGAGTGAGCTCAGTGAACACGTACCTAAAAAAATGGAGCTACACAAACGAAGGCGGAGTGAAGTAATGTGCCTGTGTTTGTGTGTGTTTCTGTGTATGTGTGTGTGTGTGTGTGTGTACTCACCTAATTGTGGTTGCAGGAGTTAATTCATACCTGACCCCGCCTGTTCACTGGCCGCTACTAGAACTTTTCTCCCTGCTCCGTGATATTCATCATACCTCTTTTTAAACCTATGTATGTTTCCTGCCTCCACTACTTCACTTTCCAGATTATTCCACTTCCTTACAACTCGATAACCGAAGATATACTTCTTACCATCCCTGTGATTCACCTGAATCTTCAACTTTCAACTGTGACCACTTGTTGCTGTGTCCCATCTCTGGAACATCCTATCTCTGTCCACCTTCTCGATTCCTCTCAGTATTTTGTGTTGTTGTCATATCCTCCCTTATCTCTCCTGTCCTCCAGTGTCGTCAGGTCGATTTCCCTTAACCTCTCCTCGTATAACAGACCACTCACTTCAGGGATTAGTCTTGTTGCAAACCTTTGCCCTTTCTCTAATTTTTTGAAGTGTTTGACCAGATGTGGGTTTCATACTAGTGCTGCATGCACCAATATGGGCCTGACGTACGCAATGTACAGAATTAATATTGGTAGAATTACCGACAATATGTTAAGTAAAATGACACAAATACAGCTAATGTGACATTTTATTGGGCAGCGTTTCGCTCTCCAGGAGCTTTGTCAAGCTGTTACAAACAATACATGGACACAGTGGGTATATATAGGCTCAGAGTGAGGTGTAGTACAAGTAGATACAGTAGTTATACATGTGGAAAATTCAGCTGGTACATGAGAAAGAAAGGTTACAAAAGCAATGGATGTGTAGCATAAAAAATAGGTTGGGAAAATGTATATGAATGGGTTTGAGAAGGTATGTTTCAGTGTCCCTTCTCTGTTACATAAGAACATAAGAAAGGAGGAACACTGCAGTAGGCCTGCTGGCCCAAACTGGGCATGTCCTTTTATGTAGTATGAATTATGTGATGGCAGGTTTACTGTTTTCAGGAGGATTCTCGCTAAGACTTCAGAGATGATGAAGCTG